>NC_134688.1:368431855-368731855 GCF_050947455.1 Rhinoderma darwinii
AAGTCAGTGACTACACTGTCCATATATGGACATTGAAGTCAGTGACTTCTCCTGGAAGGGGGGGGGGATGGGTGCAACCTACAGGGGACTGTGTGGCATCACCTACAGGGGGCAGGGTGGCATCACCTACAGGGGGCAGGGTGGCATCACCTACAGGGGGCAGGGTGGCATCACCTACAGGGGGCAGGGTGGGTGGCATCACCTACAGGGGGCAGGGTGGGTGGCATCACCTACAGGGGGCAGGGTGGGTGGCATCGCCTACAGGGGGCAGGGTGGGTGGCATCGCCTACAGGGGGCAGGGTGGGTGGCATCGCCTACAGGGGGCAGGGTGGCATCGCCTACAGGGGGCTGTGTGGCATTGCCTACAGGGGGCTGTGTGGCATCGCCTACAGGGGGCAGGGTGGCATCGCCTACAGGGGGCAGGGTGGCATCACCAACAGGGGGCTGTGTGGCATCACCTACAGGGGGCTGGGTGGCATTACCTACAGGGGCTGGGTGGCATTACCTGCAGGGGGCTGGGTGGCATTACCTACATGGGGCTGTGTGGCATCACCAACAGGGGGCTGGGTGGCATTACCTACCAGGGGGGCTGTGGCATTATCTACAAAGGGCTGTGTGTGGCAACAAATTTAAATGAAATTCATCCGATTTTAAAACGGACAGGGAAAAAAACGGATGCAAATCGGGTCCAAATCGGCCGGAAAAAACGGCAACTCGGCCCGGAACGGAATCGGAACGGATGCAAATCGGATGCAAACCGGCCGGGAAAATCGGCCAAAAACGGCCGATTTTCCCGGCCGACACTCGGACCCTGTCGTGTGAATGAGGCCTAAGCCTCGCCTTAGTAATGAAGGTTGTCAATCAGCCAGCGGCCATTACTAAGGCGGTGATAATAAAGTTTAAAAAGATACAAGGACATAGAAAAATATTTTATTGAAATAAAAAAAACACAACCCTCATTAACCATTTTATTGAGAATAAAAAAAACGCCGTCATTGAAGTCCTCGTATCCGAAGTCCAACAACCAAACCTGTAAAAAAAACACAAACACACAAAAATTATCAGTAACACATAAAGAAGCAAAATTATTATTCTTACCTAAACTGGGTCCAGCGCTGGAGACGCAATGTCAGCGAGCTGGGCCCTGTATCTAATCCTATCATGTGTGATACAGTCTGCTGAGCTGTGTATCTAATCCAATCATGTATGATACTGTCTGCTGGGCCCTGTATCTAATCGTATCTTGTGTGATACTGTCTGCTGGGCCCTATATCTAATCCGATCATGTGTGATACTGTCTGCTGAGCCACTGTATCTAATCCTATCATGTGTGATACAGTCTGCTGAGCTGTGTATCTAATCCAATCATGTATGATACTGTCTGCTGGGCCCTATATCTAATCCGATCATGTGTGATACTGTCTGCTGAGCCACTGTATCTAATCCTATCATGTGTGATACTGTCTGCTGAGCCACTGTATCTAATCCTATCATGTGTGGTACTGTCTGCTGAGCCACTATCTAATCCTATCATGTGTGATACTGTCTGCTGAGCCACTGTATCTAATCCTATCATGTGTGGTACTGTCTGCTGAGCCACTGTATCTAATCCTATCATGTGTGATACTGTCTGCTGGGCCACTGTATCTAATCCTATCATGTGTGATACTGTCTGCTGAGCTGTGTATCTAATCCTATCATGTGTGATACTGCCTTCTGAGCCACTGTATCTAATCCTATCATGTGTGATACTGTCTGCTCAGCCACTGTATCTAATCCTATCCATAGTTTATAGGGTCGTAGTGCTATAGATATGCTATGCTGTCTCATATACACACTTTTTTTTTGGGCGGACACATATGTATTGGGGCTATTTCCCGGACATTTTAAGCCCTGAGGGTATGTTCACACGGCAGCGTCCGTTACGGCTGAAATTACTGTGCTGTTTTCAGGAGAAAACAGCACCGTAATTTCAGCCGTAATGGCATGTGCAGGCGTCTTTTGCTGCGTCCATTACGGAAGTAACTGAAGCTGGTTTTCCATGGAGTCCATGGACAACGGCTCCATTTACGTCTGAAGAAGTGACAGGCAGTTTTTTAGGCGCCGCCTTTTGACAGCACAGAACATCGTAAGACCCATTCAGATCTTTTCCGACGCTTTTGAGCCGCATTTTCGGACGTAATTCAATGCTAAAACGCCCGAATTACGTCCGTAAATAGTGTGTGTGTGAACCCAGCCATAGTGACGCCCCGGCTGCTAGTGCTGCATTGTTGGGTCACTTAGGAGACCCAGCGATGCAGCTGAAAGCTGCGGACCGTCGGCCATGAGAAGTTTGCGGGGGGGGGGCCCAGTAAGAATTTTTGCATCGGGGCCCATGAGCCTCTAGCTACGCCCCTGATCCCTGGAACAATATTTAAGGTGTTTCATCTCTGACTGTCAATTTGATTGGGTCTCATTCCTTCCCCTCGCCGAATTTTCCCTGAATAACCGGGTCAGTAACTCGTCAGGGGTCTCCCCGTTTTTCTGTAATTTCGGGTTTAATCCACGGTTCTCCTCCGTTTCTCCTGGTTGTTCCAATAATCCCGAGGTAGAGGACGTTCATCGGGAACTGTGCACAGTCTGGGCCCAGGTTCAGAAGAACCTAGAGGCGTCCCAGAGCGTACAAAAGATTCAGGCTGATAGAAGACGTTCTGCTAACCCCCGGTTTGTCGTCGGGGATCTGGTGTGGTTGTCGTCTAGGAACTTGCGCCTTAAGGTCCCGTCCAGGAAGTTTGCTCCCCGATTTATTGGGCCTTATAAGGTCATTGAAGTCCTCAACCCTGTATCCTTCCGTCTGGAGCTGCCCCCATCCTTTCGCATACACGACATCTTTCATGCCTCCCTCCTTAAACGCTGCTCCCCGTCCTTGGCTCCCTCGAGGAAACCTCCTGTTCCCGTTCTCACCCCTGAGGGGGTGGAATTCGAGGTGGCCAAGATCGTGGACAGTAGGATGATCCAGGGCTCCCTCCAGTACCTGGTCCATTGGAGAGGATACGGGCCAGAGGATAGGACTTGGGTACCTGCTCGAGATGTTCATGCTGGGGTATTGGTCAGGAGGTTCCACCTTCTCTTCCCCACTAAACCGGGTCCTCTTAGTAAGGGTCCGGTGGCCCCTCATAAAAGGGGGAGTACTGTAAAGGATCTGCCAGGCACTACGTCTGTGGATACTCCCAGGATTAATCAATCGACACCTGAGGCCAGACCTCTTAGACTGACACCGGCTCCCACCAATCAGGGTGGCAGGCTCAGGAGTGGGAGAGCCTATCGCGACCTGGTCAGTCGGAGTTAGCTCCGCCCCCTGTCCATTTATACATGCCGTTTTCTCTTCCTCATTGCTTGTGATTCTTCCTGGTTTCCTGGCCCCACTGCTGCCTTGCTCCAGCCTGCTTCTGCCGTGCTTCAGCCTTGCTTCAGTTCCCGCTTATCCTGCTTCGCTCTGCCCCCGGCTTGCTTCCTGCTCCGTGCTCTGCGTTTGTATACTTCATTACATCCTGATCCTGACTGCTTGTTCACCTCCATTCCCTCACGGTGTTCCGTGGGCTACTGCCCCTTCCCTTGCTTGTTCCCTGTTTGTATTCCCTTGAACTTAGTCAGCGTAGGGACCGCCGCCAAGTTGTACCCCGTCGCCTAGGGCGGGTCATTGCAAGTAGGCAGGGACAGGGCGGTGGGTAGATTAGGGCTCACTTGTTCCCTTCACCTCCTTCCGCCATTACAGCTGTGTATATGAATAGAGGTAGCGGCAGCGCCAGACCATAGTAATAAAAAAACAAAAGCAAAGTAAAGTGCAAAAATAATTAATAATAATAGACATTAAAATACCCACCTCAAAAAAAGGTTCCCCCCCAATCATTGTCGCAACGCTAGCCCTGAGCCAATTACCCTAAAATAGACATGTAATATATTAAAATTTACGGTCTATTTTAGGGTAAAACTATGTTATTACCCAAAAAAATAGCTAAAATGTGAAAAAACTTATTTTTTTACTTTTATTTTCAAACTTTAAGCCTAAAAATTCTAAAATAGCAAAAAGGATGTGTATAAAAATGATAAAAAAAAGAAACCTGCATTGTCTACAGAAAAAAACATTGCTATCCCAACAAATAAAAAAGTTATAGCTGTTTAACTAACGCGTGCTAAAAATGGCTAAACGGTGACTGGTCCTGAAGGCTCAAAATAGCCCGGTCCTGAACAGATTAATCCTGGTTTTGCGCTAATATCCTCCTGTTCCTGTATTTGATCCGGTTATTCGTTTGACTACTCTTCTGGTCTATCTTTTTTATGCTGAATTGTGTATGAGCCTGGACTGCCTGACCTTCCGTCTGCCTGCGGGATTTTTTCACTTGTAGTTCTTCTAGGTACTGACTATGCCTGTTCCTATTTCTGAGTTTTGGATATAATTTGGCACTGACGTTCCCTCGTATTGACATTTTACTTGTTTCATTCATTCTGTTTTCCTTGTTCGCTTTACCAGTCAGTCATCAGCTACTCTGCAGACGCAACCTAGTGATTCGCTGCAGCGAATACCAAATTTCTATACACAAGAAATCGGGTAAAAGCTTTCCCTTAGATAGAGTTCTGCTTACTAGAGTGGCCAGTGCAATGCCTGACGATGGTAGCGCATTTGCTGCACAGGGTATTTGCTATACTTCACCGTGACAGAAATATTCCTGAATCCCGTAGGAGGTAGCACCGCTTGCATGGTTGTGAGTGAATCTGCTTTCTAGTCTATCTTCTTGTTTGTATTATTCAGTAATCACAGTATAAAGGCAAGGCTCTGAAGCATGACATAGGCAATGAGTCCACTGCATGTTTGCAGAATTCAGAGTGAATGTGAAAATCAAATAAAACTTGATAACAGGAAGACTGATTTACTCCAGCACATAAAGCTGCAGCTGATTTCTTTCTGAGGCCAGAATGAACCATTCAATATACATTTCTCTCTGTCTCCAAACACATTAGACCACAAGTCTATGGTAAGTGATGGACTTGGAAACTGTGTTTATGTTAGTATTACAATGTATAATTACGTGTGTCATGTTTGACAAGTTACAGGGAACTCCACACACTCAAGGGAAACTTCTTTGTTCATAGCTGGTACTTAACTATTGCTTTACTTTTCTGCATGAATGCACATGTAATATATAGAAATGTTTATTAGATTTGTGAGTAATTCTTAGAATAATATATAATACGACGCAAATATATGAAAGGATGTGCAAAAAAATCGTTTCAAAAATCAGGCTTTAGAAAAACTATTGAACAAAGTGGGAGGATGCAGAAAGGACTATGACGGTGTAGATGCGAGTGGATCAGGGTGTTTGGGTTAAATAAGTACAAGTTTTAGACAGATAGTAGTGATGACGCAAGATACATCCTCTTCATGACTGAATGTTAGCACTGTAAAACTCATCAACAAAAAAATGAAGTATTTAAAAACAATTCTAATAGTATAAGCTACCATGTGCATTCAAAAATTGGATGGATTTTTAAATAGAATAAGAACTAAAAATGTGTAAATTATTAGGTTAAAGTTTAAAGACAAGGGGGGCGTGGCTAGCTATCGCCACGAGCAGTCGCATGCAGTAGGAGCTCCGTCCATATCTCAGCGTCTCCACTCATAATCCTGACATAATACTGCCGCAAAGATTTCCTTGGCTAGGTACACAAGACGGAGGAACAGAGGAGCACTCACCATGAGTATAACCCGAAACTCGACTGCAGCGGACAAGCTCCGGGAGTTTGCAAGGCCGGGAGGTCAGCATGGCGCCGAGATTCCTGAGGCGCGGCAAGAACAGTGTGAAGGTGAGGGGGAGGGGGAGAAGGAGCCAATGCTGAAAGAAGTCACAGCTCAGCTTTTAACAGCTATAAGGGAGTCAACTACCTCACTGACCACCAGAATAGAGGAAGTTAAAATTGATATTGGCTTGATACGCCAGGATATACATAACCTCCGAGACAGAGTGAAAGACACGGAAACTCGGATATCACAGATTGAGGACGACGCTGCACCTGTGGCTCGACAGATCGGGGCCCTGGAAAGGGCAGCAGAAATGTGGTCACAAAGATCCGATGATCTTGAAAACCGCTTAAGGCGGAACAACGTACGGGTTTTGGGGCTACCGGAGCGAGCTGAAGGATCGGACCCCAGCACATTCATGGAGCAGTGGATTAAGGATACTTTGCCGGATGCTAAATTATCTGTGGCATATGCTGTTGAGAGAGCACATCGAGTCCCCTCTCGTCCCCCTCCCCCAGGGACTGCACCGAGACCCATGCTGGTTAAACTGCTAAGCAGTAAAGATAGAGATGCCATCTTGAGAGCCGCGCGCCAAAAAGGCCACATCACCTACAACACGGCATCCATAATGCTCTTTCCGGATTTCTCTGCTGTACTTCAGAAAGCACGTGCCACGTTTGTGGGGATTAAAAAGCGCCTGAGAGATCTCCAGATTCCATATTCAATGGTTTTTCCTGCTAGACTGCGGGTCGTTTATCAGGACAGGTCTCTCTTCTTTAATACGCCGGCAGAGGCCGAAGACTGGCTGAATAGCCGCAAGACCACGGTGCCAAGAAGTTTACCATAACACCACCTGCTGCGAAGCAGGGCATGGATCCTGCCAAGAATAAGAAAAGATGGACTGCTAGGCTGAGTACCGTTTTTCAGACCAGAATGATTTATTCTTATATATGTATATTTAGAGGTGCTCCATTGTGTAAAACACCTAGTAGTTCTAAACATGTTCCAAATAAGCACATAGCCCCCCCCCCCCGCTGTATATTTTAGGTATGGGCACATGCTCGTGCGGAATGAAGCAATTGATAACTGTATAGGGAAGAGTCTTCTGGTGAAAATGTAATGTACATGGCGGGTAATACACAAAATATTAGAGGGGGAGGGAGAGATTCTATATAATTAATGTCTGCAAGTACAGGTATATCTTTATATTGAGGTACAAAATTGTCCGATACAGCCTGGGAGACGCTGATTGGGCGGGGCAATAGTCTGTGATAGGTAGATCGTTCTTCACAGACTACCCCCGTGAAAATCTTCTTAGTAGGATCTGACTAGCTCATATCAGATTCTGAGGAGGTTCTTCAGTTTACTGTGTTAGTAAGTTCTGTTTTGTTTTTTCTTTTCCTTTTCTTTTCTTTTGAGCTCTTTGTCATATATCTGCCAGTGAATGGTAGTCCTGAATGTACTATCCTGGAATGTTAGGGGATTGGGTACCCCAAGCAAGCGAACCCAAGTATTTTCCCAAATCCGGGCAAGCGGAGCACAGTTGATATGTTTACAGGAGACGCATTTAATACCAGATACGGTTCGCTTTCTTAGGAGGTCATGGATACAATGGGCGGCACATGCCACATATTCCAACTATTCCAGAGGAGTCTCCCTACTAGTTCATAGGTCCCTCAGGTGGGAACCTGGAGTAATTAAAAAAGATCCGGAGGGCCGATACATTTTTATACATGCGTGGATTGAATGTCAGCCTTATGTAATAATGTGTGTATATATCCCCCCTACTCAGGCCTTAGCTGTTTTATACGAAGCAGCGGGCTTTGCAGCAGCCTATCCCTCGGCCATACTTATTTGTATGGGTGACTTTAATTCTTTAGCCGTTCCTGTTCTGGACAAGTTCAGAGGTGACGCTGCCCCGGATCCCTTGATGGGTAGCAGGCCGACGCCATTAGCATTGTTCTTGGAGGAAGTTGGGTGGCATGACCTCTGGAGACACATGTGGCCCGGGGTCCGGGAATTTACTTGCTTTACCCCTGGTAAGAATTCGATGTCTCGCATAGATTATATTTGTGGGAATGGGCAGACCTGCTTGGCCTTGCAGTCTGCAGAGCATCTACCGCGCTCGTTCTCAGACCACTCTCCTATTGTGGTGCGTCTGAAGGTGGCCCAGGGGGGGACAAGATCGCTGAGTAGGAAGATACATTCCTTTTGGCTAACACAGTTTACCCACCAGGACCGTATACCGGATCAGTTACAGATCTATGTAGAGGAGAACTCGTTAACACCTAACCACTCAGCCTATTGGGATGCACAAAAAGCATACCTCAGGGGGTGCCTCCAATCTACCATCTCATATATAAAGCGAGAGTCGGTAAAAAAAGAGAAGGAATTAGCTGAGTCCTGTACACGGTTAGAAGCTACTTACATTTCTGATCCTTCAGAGGTTAATAGACTGACATGGCTGCAGGCGGGTAGACAGTATCTTTTGTATCTTACTGAAAAAAGCAAGCGCAGAATGTTTTTTAATAACCAGAAGAATTTTGAACAGGGTAACCAATCTAGTAGCATGCTTGCACATATTATCCACCAGAATAATGCGTCACCGGCCATACTGAAAATCAAAACTAGAGAGGGCACGGTTCTGACTTCCACAACTGATATATTAATGGAGTTTCATACCTTTTACAAAGATTTGTATGTCTCTAGATCTCATAGAACAAAGGAGGAGTTGTATGACTACTGTGAGCAAGTCAACTGTCCTAAAATAACATCTGACCAAAGACGGTATCTGGATAGCCCTATTACTATGGAGGAGATAGTGGAAGCAATATCATCCATGCCCAAGGGGAAGGCCTCGGGACCAGATGGTATCCCACTAGAAGTATATGTGAAATATCAGGATCAGTTAGCCCCTGAGCTGCTTAAAACGTATCATGCATCTCTAGATGCGGGGGCCCTACCGGACTCATTCTCTGATGCAAGCATAGTGGTCATCTTAAAGCCAGATAAAGATCCCCTAGACTGTTCATCATATAGGCCTATAGCACTTCTTAACGTGGATTATAAAATATTGACAAAGGTGTTGGCCAATAGGTTGAACGATATTATGCCATCTATCATAGGTCCGGATCAAACGGGGTTTATTAAAGGGAGAAGTACGTCAGACAATTTACGTAGGACCCAAATAGTGTCCCAGATAGCCATGCGACAAAAGCAGGACTGGGCCTTGGCCTCCTTGGATGCGGCCAAGGCCTTTGACTCAATTGAATGGCCATACTTATTGCACACTCTCCAAAAATTTGGGCTAGGACCAGTCTTTATACAATGGATAAGTCTTCTATATTTACATCCCAGAGCGGCCATATCCCTGAATGGGCAGTTGTCTTCATACTTCACCTTGGAAAGGGGAACCAGGCAGGGATGCCCAATATCTCCTTTATTGTTTGCTCTTGCCATAGAACCCCTTGCAATTTTGATACGACAGGATGAGATATTTCGGGGAACTTGCCTATACAAGGGGGAGGAACGGATTGCCTTATATGCAGACGATATGCTGTTATATATGTCGTACCCGGAGAAGTCGTTACACAGAGCAATGACGATTATTGATCTATTTGGGGATTTTTCTGGCTTACGTATTAACTGGGGCAAATCTTGTCTGATGTACCTCTCTCCGCGTCGGAACTCGGAGATGGCCCAGAAGGTTAGCGGGTTGCAAGTGGTATCTCAATTTAAATATTTGGGGATCCAGATAGCTAGATCAGACAATGACATGCTGAAGTTGAATGTAGACCCTTTGCTTACAATCTTCAAAGATAAATTCAAAATCTGGTCGGCTCTACCTATCTCGGTGGCGGGCCGAATTAACCTCATTAAGATGGTGGTTCAACCTAAGTGCTTATATGTACTACAGCATATATTTGTCCCCATTCCCATGACGTTCTTTAAAGAAATGGACTCTATGTTCAGAAGGTTTATTTGGGGGTCCTCTAGGTCTAAGCTGCAATTAGCCAAATTACAATGGCCTAAAGACCTGGCAGGCATGGCTCTCACGGACCTATATGTATACTACCTAGCTGGCCAACTTAAATACTTGGGAGCCTGGGTGTCACATGAGGAACCAGTGGGATTGGAGAGCTGTCTGGCAAATTATCTAGGATCAAGGAAACTGTGGTCAACACTGGAACCTTTAATACCGCTTGGCAGCAATGCCTTACCAATTCACAGAGTAGCAAAAAAGGCCTGGGCAGCCGCGAGGCAGCTCTCATGGGATGGCCGGATAATGGCAGAGACCCCCTTGTGGCATAATGACATGATGGACCAGTTGAGTACATCACAGGATGCGGGATTTTGGTCTAATATAGGCATTAACATTGTTGGGGATGTGTTTGATAATAATTCATTATTTTCTTTTACCCAGATGGAAGAGACATATCAGGTTCCGAGACAGGCATTTTACAAATTTTTGCAATTAAGACATTCCTTACAGGCCCAGTTTAGAGGTAGGGACATAGAAATCTCCCCATATCCCCTAATAGGCATTGTACGATCCCAGGGACCGGGTGGACTGATCTCCTCGATATACTCTTATCTCATACATGCCAAAGCAAGCAGGGCAGCCTTACCGGCGCTGGACAAATGGCGGGAGCTAATTCCATCCCTGGATGAGGAGGCCAGAGCTAGCCTTTTGGAATCACATAGATTCGTATCCCCTGCCATTAATAACAAACTTATACAACTATATATAATTCACCAAAGTTACCTCACACCAATTCGTTTATACAAAATGGGTAGAAGGCCCTTTCCCCATTGTCATAGATGCTTTTATAGCCCTGCCGATTTTCAGCATATGATATGGGATTGTCCAGACATTCGCCACTTCTGGACAGAAGTCACTGCCCTGCTTGCTAGGGTGCTGTCGATCCCTGTACTGGTAGAGCCGGGGGTCTGCTTATTCGGGCTGATGGAGGAAGATCTGATTTCGCCACACCTTCGCATATGTATTCGGGAGACCTTGTTTATGGCTCGTAAAACAATAGCTCTCAGGTGGATGAATGTTCGCCCACCAACCAAAGATATGTGGATACAACTGGTAAACGCGTCTATACCTTTTGAGCGTATAATGTATCTTCATAGAAAACGACCTGAAAAATTTAATTGGATCTGGGATAGCTGGTGCAATTCAGATCTTACGTCCTACTCAGGGCCGGAGCTAGCGGAGGCTATTAGAGGTTTACGCACATGAGCATTCATGACTTATCATGATCTAGATGGAATGGTGGACAGCTGATTGGTTGTCATGGTAGAGGGTGGTATCCTATATCTCTGCTGCCTTACTGGCTTATTTTGGGAAAAACGCACAATATACTGGTACGGAAATATAGCTGGCAAGAATTTGATAAAAGAGACATATTTTCTTTCCTTTTTTTATTGTTTATGTGGTTCTTTTATTTTATAGGAGTGTTATGACTTTTGTTAAACATTTCACAGTAATAATGAACAGTATTGTATATGCATAAAATATGGACATGTCCGCTGTGCGGGGGTCCTGTTGTTTACTGTGTCGATGTGTTTATATGTCTCCTTCAATAAACTGAGTTTAAAAAAAAAAAAAAGTTTAAAGACAAAAATGCTCATTTACTGCAACATGCAAGCACTTCTTGGCCTTTTTCACACAGTGCAGATTTTACAAGTATTTTTCAAGCCAAAACTTGGATTGGAACCTAAACAGAAAACATATATAAAAGAAGGCCTTAGGGCATGCCCACACGTGGCGGATTTCCTCCGCAACTGTCCGCATCAATGCCGCACAGAATCTGCGCTGCAGATTCTGCGGCAGATCTGCCCAAAATGTGCAGTAAATTGATGCGGACTAGCTGCTGCGGACTGCGGTAAAAGTGCTTCCCTTCTCTCTATCAGTGCAGGATAGAGAGAAGGGACAGCACTTTCCCTAGTGAAAGTAAAAGAATTTCATACTTACCGGCCGTTGTCTTGGTGACGCGTCCCTCTTTCGGCATCCAGCCCGACCTCCCTGGATGACGCGGCAGTCCATGTGACCACTGCAGCCTGTGATTGGCTGCAGCCTTCACTTAGACTGAAACGTCATCCTGGGAAGCCGGACTGGAGACAGAAGCAGGGAGTTCTCGGTAAGTATGAACTTCCATTTTTTTTACATGTTGCTGTATATTGGGATCGGTAGTCACTGTCCAGGGTGCAGAAACAGTTACTGCCGATCGCTTAACTCTTTCAGCACCCTGGACAGTGACTATTTACTGACGTCTCCTAGCAACGCTCTCGTAATTACGGGAGCCCCATTGACTTCCTCAGTCTGGCTGTAGACTTAGAAATACATAGGTCCAGCCAGAATGAAGAAATGTCATGTCAAAAAAGCAAGACGCATCCGCAGCACACATATCATGTGCATGACAGCTGCGGACTTCATTGCGGAAATTAGAATCTCCATTGAAGTCAATGGAGAAATTCCGCCATGAGTCCGCAACCAGTCCGCCACAACTCCGCAACATCCAGTGCATGCTGCGGACACCAAATTCCGCACCGCAGCCTATGCTCCGCAGCGGAATTTTCCGCTTCGTCTAAACGAACCCTACTAAATAGAGGTGGAAGTCAATGGAGAAACGGCTCCGCTGCGGATTAACGCTGCGGAGTGTCCGCAGCGGAATTCAAGAGCAATTCCGCCACGTGTGGCTTTGCCCTTAGTTTCCACTCCTAGTTTTGGCTTCAAAATACTGATCTAAAATACTAACAAAAATACTGCTGTGTGAAAGTGGCCTTAGGGTGCATTCACACTCAGCTAATTTTGTTGCAGACA
The DNA here is from genome assembly GCF_050947455.1 of Rhinoderma darwinii. Lineage (NCBI taxonomy): Eukaryota > Metazoa > Chordata > Amphibia > Anura > Rhinodermatidae > Rhinoderma > Rhinoderma darwinii. The sequence continues at coordinate 368,444,464 of NC_134688.1, forward strand.
TTTCTGAGACTGAAAATCAGTTCTATTCATGTGAATGGATTTTTTTTTGGTGGCGAACGCATGGATTTTGGCAAGCTCTGTTCAGATGAATGGGTCAGTCTCAGAAATGTATGCAACAAATTTAGGCAATAAACATGAATATACCCTTAAAGCAATTGGCATTCCAGTTCAACTAAATAGAGTGTGAGCAAGAAGATGTCCAAGCTCTGATTGGCTGAACATGAAGTTACCTGTGTTCATTGGTCATATGTTACTTTTTTATTGAGATTATCTGTTCACATTGTTTGTACATTAGATAAAAAAAAGAAGACAGAGAGAGACAATTACAATATACTATCTGAATATCAATTGAATTATGAAATAATACAAAGAAATTTGTGAATGTGTCTGATGACTTTGGGTCCCTTAACCCCTTAAGGACGCAGCCTAGTTTCGGCCTTAAAGAGGCTCTGTCACCACATTATAAGTGGCCTATCTTCTACATAATATGATCGGCGCTGTAATGTAGATTACAGCAGTTTTTTATTTAGAAAAACAATCATTTTTGACGGAGTTATGACCTATATTAGCTTTATGCTAATTACTTTCTTAATGGACAATTGGTCGTGTTTTACTTTTTGACCAAGTGGGCATTGTGCAGAGGAGTGTATGACGCTGACCAATCACTTCTCTCCATTTACACAGCACATAGGGATCTAGCTCCATCACTTTGTGCAGTCACTTACTCACACATTAACATTACTGAAGTGTCCTGACAGTGAATAGACATCACTTCCAGCCAGGACGTGATGTCTATTCAGAATCCTGACACTTTGGTAACGTTTGTGTGAGATTTACATCACAGCAAGCGTAACGTTAATGTGTGAGTAAGTGACTGCACATAGTGATCTAGCTAGATCACTACGTGTTGTGTAAATGAATGGAGACAAGTGTATGATGCTGATTGGTCAGCGTCATACACTTCTCTTCACAACGCCCACTTGGACAAAAAGTAAAACACGCCCAGTTGTCCATTAATAAAGTCATTAGCATAAAGCTAAAATAGGTCATAACTCCATCAAAAATGACAGTTTTTCTAAATAAAAGACACTGCTGTAATCTACATTACAGCGCCGATCAAATTATGTGGGAGATAGGCCACTTATAATCTGGTGACAGAGCCTCTTTAAGACTCAGGGCCCATTTTTCAAATCTGACATATTTCAATTTATGTGGTAATAACTTCGGAATGCTTATACCTATCCATGTGATTCTAAAAATATTTTCTCATGAGACATTGGGCTTTATGTTAGTGATAAAATTTGGTCAATATATTCAATGTTTATTTGTGGAAAATAGCAAAATTTAGAGAACATTTTGAAAAAATAGAATTTTTCTGAATTTAAATGTATGTGCTCGTAAGACAGATGGTAATACCACCCAAAATAGTTACTACTAATATTTCACATTTTCCATATGTCTACTATAAGTTGCCATCATTTTTTTTTTTTTTTTTTTCTTTTTCTAGGACGTTACAAGGCTTAGAACATAAGCAGCCTCTTTTTTTATAGGTACCAGTTCAGTTGTGACGTGGCTTTGAGGGACCTATATATGAGAAAAACACACCATTTTAGAAACTAGACCCCTCAAAGTATTCAAAACAGCATTTAGAAAGTTTATTAACCCTTCAGGTGTTTCACAGGAATTTAGAGCAATGTAGAGGTGAGATTTACAAATTATTTTTTTTTTCAGAAAATCCTTTTTATTCCGTTTTTTTCTGTAACAGAAAGTTTTACCAGAGAAACACAACTCAATATTTATTGCCCAGATACTGCAGTTTTTAGAAATATCCCACGTGGCCCTAGTGTGGTAAGGAGCTCCTAGTGGATTTTGAGGCCTCCTTTTTATTTGTCACCATGTCCGGTTTGAAGAGGTCTTGTGGTGCCAAAACAGTAGAAACCCCCCAAAAGTGACCCTATTTAGCAAACTACACCCCTCAAGGAACTTATCGAAGGGTATAGTGGGAATTTAGAACCCACTGGTTTTTTTTTTTGCTGCATTTTGTGGAATTTTTCTGTGAAATTGAAAATCTAATTTTTCAGATAAAAATTACAAATTTTTAATTTTGACCAGGAATAAAGGAGAAAAATCACCCCAAAATTGGTAAAGCAATTTCTCCCAATTACGGCAATATCCCATATGTGGTCAGAAACTGCTGGTTGGACAAACGGCAGAGCTCAGAAAGGCAGGTGTGCTATTTGGCATGTAGATTTTGCTGGATTGGTTTCTGGACACCATGTCGCATTTGCAAAGCTTCTGAGGTAACAGAACAGAGGAAACTCCTTAAAATGACCCCATTTTGGAAACTAGACATCTTTAGGAATTCATTGTAGTTTTCATGGGGTGCATGTGACTTTTTCATCAGTTTTTATTCTATATTTATAGTTTTTTTATGTCTTATGACGTTTGCACAATAAAATACTTTTTATAAAAAATCATTTACTTTTTGTGTTGCCATATTCTAAGAGCCATAACTTTTTTATTTTTCCATCAAAAAAGCCGTGTGAAGACTTTTTTTGCATAACAAACTGTAGTTTTGATCAGTATCCTTTTTAGGTACATGCAACTTTTTGATCTCTTTTTATTCCATTTTCTAGGAGGTGAAGTGACCAAAAAATTGTGATACTGATATGGTTTATTATTATTTTCTATTATGGCGTTCACTGCGCGGGATAAATAATGAAATACTTTTGTAGTTCAGGCCATTACGGACACAACATTACCAATTATGTATATAGTTTATTTGTTTATTTATTTAATAATAAAAGGACTGATAAGGGAAAAAGGGGGATTATTACTTTTATTACTTTTAAACTTTTATTTTTTCACAACTTGTTTTAACTTTTTTATTTTGTCCCTCTAGGGTACTTGAGGACTGGAGGCCCTGATCACACATATAATACACTGCACTACATGCATAGTGCAGTGTATTAGAGCTGTCATGACTTTGTTAGGCCTCCTGTTGCCCTAACAACCATCGCCGCCGCTATCATTTAGCGGGCCGTTGATGGCGGTTTAACCCCTAAGAAACCGGGATCGCTATTGAACACGGCTTCTAAGGGGTTAATCAGCGGGGACACAGCGATCGGTCCCCGCTGAAGGAGCTGCGACAACTGCTGTATGAGACAATAGTTGTCACTGCTCCTGTATGTGTCAGGAGGATGGCCGAAATAGCCGTTCCCCCGCGACATACTATTCCGTCAAGGAGCGTGAACGAAGTGCTTACCATTACGGAATAGTACGTCAAGGAGTGGGAAGAGGTTAAACACAGCAGTGATCCCTGTAGTTGTCTCTGTGATGGCAAAGTGTCAGTTCTTTAGTGGCCCAGTCACTTCCCTGGTCTAAATTAACTCAATCTCATCAAAGCCTTATATATACATCAGATTAAATGTTATTATGAAACATGAATCTCATGATTGTTTAATTATTGCTTCACAAATAAGGTAAAATGTACTTTATTAATACAAAGAAATCTCAGTTACTCCTATTATAATTTAGTTCTTTAGAAAACGTATCGATGCTGTAACTAAGGCACTAGCTATGAGTTAGACACAGTAAATGTTAGATACATCATGTGACTCATGTCCAAACAAAACCATTTTTGGTTTATTTTTTTTTATAGAATTTTATTGCATTTTGCTTAGTAAATCTTCCCCAATACAACTTTATAAAATTAAATATATTTTGTATTATATGCGGAGTTTGATATTTCCATTTATTTCATCCTCTGTTGCTGGTTGTTTAAACTTCAATGCTAATAGTTTACAACTTAAATTGTGCATTATGTAATGGTCAACAAGTAATGTACTACGAATCAGATTTATATACTGTATGCGTTACAATCTCACGTTGTTGTTGTTGTGCTATAATAACATGCATTCTATGAGTACCTTTTTATCATTTTACTGTTACTACAAGATATTGTCTGTGTGACGGGAAACAATTCTTTGGCATTAGGAAGAATAAATAACAACTGTCTTCTGACCTTTATCTTATGTTGTAACATATGATATAGATAATAGGAAAGTTCAATGTTTTACATTCAGCTCTGCTCAAATTCCTGGCTGTTTGGCTAATAGTAATACTGATATGTGTTCTCCCATTGGTAAAAAAATCATTATCTGGATTAAATTTGAGCTGTCCAGCTAGGTACATGAGGGTCATCATATTGTCATGTGCAGGGCCGGCCCTAGGATAGATGGCGCCCTGTGCAAAATGATCTTTCGGCGCCCCACCCCATCATTAAAAAAAAATGCCCCATAAAAAAATGATAATGCCACTTTAGTGCCCCCATAAAGTATAATAACAATATTTAATAATATAATATATTACAACCCCTTCAAGGACACCGTATTTTGTCCTCTAATTGTGCCCACAGTATTATGCCCCCTGTAGTACCCCTACACAGTATAATGTCCGCTTAGTGGCCCCCACACAGTATAATGCCCCCCCTGTAGATTTTGCCATATAGCCTCCCTGTAGACAGTGCCATAATCCCCCACCTACTTTTTGTAGATCGTGCCATACAGCCCCCCACACCTCCCCCTTGTAGACAGTGCCATACAGTCCCCCACCTCCCCTTGTAGACAGTGCCATACAGTCCCCCACCTCCTTTTTGTAGATCGTGCCATACAGCCCCCCACACCTCCCCCTTGTAGACAGTGCCATACAGTCCCCCACCTCCCCCTTGTAGATCATGCCATACAGTCCCCGCACCTTCCCCTTGTAGACAGTGCCCCCAAAAATTTTACTCACCTAGGCCCCGTTCCCATGACGAACTGAGCTGCTCCATGACGGGACCCTAGTACAAAAGTTTCCCAACCTTTTCGGACTCGAGGCAGCACTGGAAAAACAAAATTTCCTCAGGGCCCCCCTACCAAAAATTGTTTTGAGAAATACAGAAAACGGCTAAGAACAAGCACTCCACTCGTAGGGCATGTTCACACACGTTTTTTGTAAGGCAAAAAAAATCTGCCTCAAAATTCCATCAGCAACTGACAGCGTTGTGTGACCTTTTTTTTGTGTTTTTTCTTAAGCTGTTGAAGCGAATGCAAAAGACGCAGGAAAAAAAGCTCCAAACGAGCGTCGCGCTTATTTTCTGCCTCCTATTAATTTCAATTGGAGGTCAGAGGTGGAAACCACTTGAAGACCATCAGCCCCCCACTCACAGAAAAATTACCATCAAACCCCCGCTCACATCAAAATGACCATCAACCCACCACTCAGTAAAATGACCATCAGACCCCCACTCACAGATTCCCCATGTAGGTAGCGCCACACAGCCCCTTGTAGGTAGCGCCACACAGCCCCTTGTGGGTAGCACCACACAGCCCCCTTGTGGGTAGCGCCAGACAGCCCCCTTGTAGGTAGCGCCAGACAGCCCCCTTGTAGGTAGCGCCACACAGCCCCCTTGTAGGTAGCGCCACACAGCCCCCTTGTAGGTAGCGCCACACAGCCCCCTTGTAAGTAGCGCCACACAGCCCCCTTGTAGATAGCGCCACACAACCCCCTTGTAGATAGCGCCACACAGCCCCCTGTAGGGAGCGCCGCACAGCCCCCTGGTAGGGAGCGCCGCACAGCCCCCTGGTAGGGAGCGCCGCACAGCCCCCTGGTAGGGAGCGCCGCACAGCCCCCTGGTAGGGAGCGCCGCACAGCCCCCTGGTAGGGAGCGTCGCACAGTCCCCTGGTAGGGAGCGCCGCACAGCCCCCTGGTAGGGAGCGCCGCACAGCCCCCTGGTAGGGAGCGCCGCACAGCCCCTTGGTAGGGAGTGCCGCACAGCCCCTTGGTAGGGAGTGCCGCACAGCCCCCTGGTATCGAGTGCCGCACAGCCCCCTGGTAGGGAGTGCCGCACAGCCCCCTGGTAGGGATTGCCGCACAGCCCCCTGGTAGGGAGTGCCGCACAGCCCCCTGGTAGGGAGTGCCACTCAGCCCCCTGGTAGGGAGTGTCGCAAAGAACCCTGGTAGGGAGTGCCGCACAGCCCCCTGGTAGGGAGTGCCACACAGCCCCCTAGTAGGTAGTGCCACACAGCCCACTGGTTGGTAGTGCCACACAGCCCACAGCCCCCTGGTTGGTAGTGCCACACAGCCCACAGCCCCCTGGTAGGTAGTGCCACACTGCCCACAGCCCCCTTGTAGGTAGTGCAAGGACTACGAAATGACCGATAGCTGGCGGGCAATAGACATTCAGAAAAGGACAACTGCGCAGGAGCACACAAAATACCCAGCTTTCCCAGCTATCAAATAAATGTGTGGAAATAAACTAAGTTATAACTTTTATTTAGTCTGAGTAAAGGATTAATCCTTTTAGCTAGATTAAATAAAAGTTATATCTTACTTTATTTCCACACTTTTTTTTTGATACCCGGGAAAGCTGGGTATTTTGTGTGCTCCTGCACAGTTGTCTTTTGTAGGTAGTGCTACACAGCCCACAGCCCCCCTGTAGATAGCAACCCCCCCTCCTTCCAGTAAATATAGCGCCACCATAGCTCCCTGAAGGAGCGGAATCCCTGTGTGGCCGGGGATTCCGGTCCTGGAGCGCTGCTTGATGCCTCTGTCCATATATGGACAGTGACATCAAGGAAAACTCCTGAGGCGGATTCCCTTCCACAGCGTTGCAGATGCTATGACCGTCGATTCCACTCCAGGAGAAGCTCCTGTCGTCTATGTCCATGACGTCATTGGCTTCTCCTGGAGTGGAATCCCCGGTCATAGAGTCTGCAATACTGTGACCGGGGATTCCGCTTCAGGAGTTTCCCCTGATGTCACTGTCCATATATGGACAGAGGCATCAAGCCGCGCTCCAGGACCGGAATCCCCGGCCACACGGGGATTCCGCTCCTTCAGGGAGCTACTGTGGCGCTAGTAGACAGCAGAGCAGGGAGATACCTCCCTGCTCTGCTATAGTGCCCCCCTGTAGATAGCGCCACTGTAGCTCCCTGAAGGAGCGGAATCCCCGTGTGGCCGGGGATTCCGGTCCTGGAGCGCTGCTTGATGCCTCTGTCCATATATGGACAGTGACATCAGGGAAAACTCCTGAAGCGGAATCCCTGGTCACAGCGTTGCAGACGCTATGACCGTCGATTCCACTCCAGGAGAAGCTCCTGACGTCTGTGTCCATGACGTCATTGGCTTCTGCTGAAGTGGAATCCCCGATCATAGAGTCTGCAATGCTGTGACCGGGGATTCCGCTTCAGGAGTTTTCCCTGATGTCACTGTCCATATATGGACAGAGGAATCAAGCAGCACTCCAGGACCGGAATCCCCGGCCACACAGGGATTCCGCTCCTTCAGGGAGCTACGGTGGCGCTATCCTGGAAGGGGGGGGTTGATATCTACAGGGGGGCACTATAGCAGAGCAAGGGAAGTATCTCCCTGCTCTGCTGTCTACTAGCGCCGCTGTAGCTGAATAGACAGCCCTCATGTCCGGTGTCACCGCTAGCAGCCGCTATGGCTGCTACAGCGGTAGCCACTAAGTGAAGAAGCTACCGGGTGCGACTGCAGTTAGTGTGTGTATCCCCGCTGGTACTTGCAACGGCGCGGGGATACACACACCCACTGGCGCCCCTCTTGTCATGTGGCGGCTGGCGCCCTGTGCGACCGCACTAGTCGAACATAGCTAAGGCCGGCCATGGTCATGTGTCTTAGGGCTTATTTAGACGAACGTTATATACATCCTTGCAACGTGCGTGATTTTCACTCGCCTCGCACGGACCTAAGTTATTCTATGGGGCCGTGCAGACTGTCCGTGAGTTTCACGCAGCGTGTGACCGCTGCGTAAAACTCCCGACATGTCCGTTATTTGTGCATTGTTCGCGCGTCACGCACCAATTGAAGTCAATGGGTGCGTGAAAATGACGCGCAGCACACAGAAGCACTTCCGTGTGACGCGCGTAATTCGCGCAACAGCAGTAAAAGGTATGAATGAAAACAGAAAAGCACCACGTGCTTTTTAGTTCACAAACATACAAACAGAGTGTCATAATGATGGCGGCTGCGCGAAAATCACGCAGCCACATATCATACGCATCTGACACACGGAGCTGTTAAGTACCTTTTGCGCGAAAAACGCAGCGTTTTTTGCGCATGCAAAAGGCACACACTCGTTTAAATCTGGTCTTAATGTGTTAATGCAATCTGACAGTTTTTCAATTAACTACTGCCCGTTTGAGTACATGCAGACTATTCGTAGTATTTAGAATGAAATATTTGGTAGTAATTATTTGCAAAAAAAATTAAAACCCAAAAACTATTTTTCTATTATATATTAAAAACTCATATAGCGTGCAAAGGTTGCACCCCATGGACACCTGGGCCCGCTCGAACACCTGGGCCCAGGTGTCCGAGGGGGGCCCAAAATTCTCTTTACCCCATATGAGGATAAAGCTAATTGTATAAATAAAGAATAATAGTTGGGGAGCCTGTTACAGACTTTGCATTGGGGCCTAGGACCTTTTGTGGAATAGATTTTAGTTTCAGCGAAATCAACAAAAAAAATATAGTTTGATTATAAGAAACAGCTGTTGCACACGGAAAAGTATCGGACTGAAGTACCTTGGCCACACAGAAGAAATAATTATTCTAGCTATAACAAGTGTGTGTCTACATTTATCTATTATTTCTCTTGCTTATATAAAACGACAACATATTCTGCAGAGCTGTACATCAATTGTTATCACTCACTGTACCCAATGGGGCTCAAAATCTAAATTCCCTGTCTGTATGTTTTATAAGTGTGAGAGGAAACCTACGCAAACACACAGAGAACACACAAACTCCAAACAGGTGTTGCCCCGTGTTAGATTTAAACCCAGTACCCAGGGCCACACCAGCCATGAGGTGAGATGAGTCTCTCACCTCAGGCAGTGGCCTGAAACCAGGGTGGCGGCAGTGCTACTGAAACCAACCGCTGCCACCCCCTCTTGCACTACTATTGTATCTGTGTCTATAGTAGGCATAATATACAGGGGGCTCTATGTGAGCATATCTATATGGGTCTCTATGGGGGTCTTTATCCACAAGAGGCATTGTGTGTGTGCACTTTACTTTACAGTGTGTGACCCCATTGTATTGTACTATTATAATCAGGGACACAGTGTATGGTGCTATTATATTTAGGGGCACAGTGTGTGGCACCATGAAAATTTTATCTTTGTTTATAATTGCGGAAATGTTTTAAAAGTGAGAAACTAAAGACATCTGAGGGACAAACTGCAGAAATGGGATGTGGCCGGGAGAATTCATCATAGAGATCTGGACCGGATGGAGAAAAAAGAGAAAAAGAAGGACTAGGATCTGAGAAGACGTCACTTGTGAGTCACTAAATGTAAATGTTCATTCTGTCTCTAATTACTCAGTACTGTAGGCATAGTATGAACTTCAGTGAGATGATGCGTGGTATATATATTTTTTTGTGAAACAGTAACTCTCAGCATATCCTTACCATTGTTCAGGCCATGTTTGGAGCTGTAGTTTTACGCCGTACAAACCTATACGGCAGGGGATAAACTGAATTTGCAAATGATCTCTGTACTGAGCTGCATTTGTGCTGATACTATGTATATGTACTGAGCTTGGTTTTACTGCTGTACATATGTACTAAGCTTGATTTTGGTGCTGTATATATGTACTGAGCTTTCTTCTGGTGCTGTATATATGCACTGAGCTTGGTTCTCGTGCTGTATTTATGTTCTAAGCTTGTTTCTGGTGCTGCATATATGTACTGAGCTTTGTTCTGGTGTTTTATTTATGTACTGAGCTTGCTTCTGGTGCTGTAATTATGCAATGAGCTTGGTTCTGCTGCTGTATTTTTGTACTAAGCTTCTGTATATATGTACTGAGTTTTGTTCTGGTGCCGTATTTATGTATTAATCTTGGTTTTGGTGCTGTATTTATGTACTGAGCTTGGTTCTCGTGCTGTATATATGTACTGAGCTTGATTCTGCTGCTCTATATATGTACTGAGTTTGGTTCTGGTGCCGTAATTATGTACTGGGCTTCTTTCTGGTGCTGTATTTATCTACTGAACTTGGTTCTGGTGCTGTATGTATGTACTGTTTATTTGTTCTGGTGTTGTATATATATATATATATATATGTATATATATATGTACTAAGGTTTGTCCTGGTGCTGTACATATGAACTGTGTTTTGTTCTGGTGCTGCATTTTTGTACTGAGCTTAGTTCTGGTGTTGTATTTATATACTGAGCTTGGTTATTGAACCATATTTATTACTGTTCTACTTCCAGTGCACACAGTGAATATTCATGCCTATGATGCTGAATGAGCACAAATAGGTATATAATTAAAAAGTGTAATATAGTGAGTGCAGGTAGATAAGTATATCATTTACCTGCATGTATACACAGCAGATTTTATGCTGCATGTGATTAGGATTTTTTTAAAAACCTATATACTCCTAGAGTCAGTTCAGGTGGCGCTATCTACATTGGGTGTTCGATGCTATCTACAGCAGGAGGGGTTGCTATCTGCAGGGGGTGGCACTATCTACAGCAGGTATGGAGTGTTAGGAAAGTTTTATTATAAATTTATTCTTACTTCATGTAATATACACTAAGCTATGCACAGCTTCTCACGAAATGTTTTAGCTGATAAAGTGTTAAATATGTTTTGCTTCCAAATTTGGGACAGTTGAAATTTCTCAATAAAGTCAGATGGAATTTAGGGAAGTTCAACTTTATCCCAGTTTCAGTTGTAAGTGTCAAAATATGCTATATGAAGCAAAACTGCATTAGACTAGTATTTTGTGTAAGATATTCACTGTCATGTGCAAAATGTCACCTGGTTGTGGTTAAAGCCTATATAAGCCAGAGTTTCTGTAAAGAAGGCAGACAACTGCTGATCTGTTACTTGTCTCCTCGCCGTGAGAATAAAGCTCTTATTGAGGTGAAAAATTAAATCATTATTGATAAGTATGGAAAATTCTTCTAGCATCTTGGTCCTTCGCAGCCGGAAACCAATATCTCCAGACCCTCGTCCACCCGAGGACTGTACACCGTGCACAGAGTGAGTCATCACTATACTCACTTAATTCAAAGACCTCCGGTTGAATTGCCGTTAAACAGAGGCCAGTCAGACGGAGGCACGAGGTGGAGTTACGGTTTTTAAAACAGCATAGTAGGGAAAATTGAGGACTCGAGTTTTTATCTGAATAAAGGTAATATAGTTTTGTTTATATGTGTTTTTATTATTCTTCATATTTAGATGTTATAAGGTTATGTGATAAAATCCTAAGACTGGGTCTTAGTTATATTAAGCACAGGTCTTAATATAAAAACCTGGGAATAACGGTTCTCGAGGTTAGTAGTCCACAGCCTGTGTGAAAAGGCTACAGGTAATAAATAACTCCGTGCAGCATGTGAAAGATAAAGTACTTGGATAATTGGAGGATCTTTTATAGAGTATTAGGATTATTTGTTATAGAGTATTAGGATTATTTGTTTTATAAAGTTTAGAACTGCTGATCTGTCACTTGTCTCCTCGCCGCGTGAATAAAGCTCTTATTTGAGGTGAAAACTTGAATCATTATTGATAAGTATGGAAAATTCTTCTAACATGGAGAGACGGCGGGGGCTCCCTCTAAGATGGGAATCCTCAGCCAGAGTGCGGGATTCCGATGCTGAAGGGAGTTTAGGTGGTGCTATCTACAGAGTAGAAGAGGAGGTCACAGCATTTGCAAAGTTAATGAATTAGCCAGGGCTCCATCATCTCAGGTGAATCTGGCACTTTAAGAGACGCCAATACACCTGTTATAGCAGGTCACACAAAGTACTATCAAGGATATATTTGGCATTTAGTAATGATCTTATCCTGTCCAGAGTAGGGTAGGTAAGATATTTTTAGCAGGGGTCTTTCGGACCCCTCTCCAGTTCTCCTTGCTCTAGATTTTTGTCTTCCTAGCAGAAATCTGCAGTTTGAAATTAATGCCCCCTGGATATCTCTAAACAAAACACAGAGGTGATTTCTGGTAGATTAAGGGAGTTTTTTTTAAGTCAATGTGCCCTCGTCAGAGATGCACTGGGAATAGGAAGCTTTTAAGGCTTTCTTAGGAGTGGTATATATCCAGGGCCGCCATCAGGGGGGTATTAGGGGTACTGATGTGAGGGGCCTAGCCAAACCTAATTGAAAGGGGGGCCCGACAACTGCCGCGACTTGCATTTGGTAGAAAAAAACATGCCCCTGCAATGGTACCCGTTGTTTTCACCAAAAGAATATCGTGAGCTGCCAAACACCGCCCGCCCGCGTGCGTGTGACCAATCGCTCCCACACGCAAACTCCCGCGCGTGCGCACTCGCGAGCATTTGCGAGCGCGCACCAGCGACCACCCGCACTCGCGACCGCCCACGCGGGCACCCGCGAAAGCCCAGGATGTCACACCAGCGACAGCCCGGGCGCTCGCAGACACACATGAACACAACTTACCTAGAGCCTGGCTGGAGGTGAAGGACTGGACGTCTGGACCGAAGACATCGCCTGGAAGACATCGCCTGGAAGACATCGCCTGACGAGGACTGGAGTGGGAGCCAGCAGCTCTTCTGACACAGTGAGTAAATTGTCTCAAAGTGCTGTTTAAGTATGGCCCTGTTTACACAGAGTATTTTGCAGGCAGAAAAAAATCTGCCTCAAAATTCCTTAAAGAATTTTGAGGCAGATTTTGACCTGACCACACAATCTTGCCGCGTTTTTTTGCTGCGTTTTTTGCCCGCGGCGATTGAGTACAGTAGACAAAAAACACAGCAAAAAATGAATTTTCTGGCTCCCATTGATTTCGATAGGAGGTCAGAGGCGGAACAGTGGCAAGAAAGGACGTGCTGCTTTTTCTTTTTTCCGCGACTGGCTCCCATTGATTTCAGATTAAATCAATGGGAGGCGGTTTTGGAAGTTGTTTGGTGCTGATTCTGACGCAGTGTCCGAGTCAATATCAAGGCCCAAAAACTCTGTGAACTGGGCATTAGGCCTGATTTACACGAGCGTGTGCGTTTTGCGCACGCAAAAAACGCTGTGTTTTGCGCGCGTTGGTATTGCGTATGCACTGCGTATACGCAGCGTTGTTGCGTTTAAAACGCGCGATGCAAACGCGCGATGCAAACGCACGACTAGCGTTTGCATCGCGCGTAAAAAACGCAGAGGGGATTAATGCGACGCCAGCCTACAAATAGGCCAGCTGGCCCAACCCCTGCTTGCTGGGAGAAGCCTGTTTTGAACCTTATTCCACCTCTGCAGAAACCACAGTGTGTGTTTCTCCCTTGACGTTGGAATCGCCTTGACACACAACACTTATGCCTTCTCAGTCGCTGGCACGTGTGCTTCTTTTCTGGATGATCTCACGTCGGTTTGGGGAGCGCCGACCCATGCTGCAGCACCAGACGCCTGTAAGATGTCGCATTTGGGTCCATCCACTTGTGGCCCAACGTACGATAAAAGGCCATTTCCATACCCTGTATGAGGACTTACGACGGCATCCAGAAAAATTTCGAGCCTTCTGCCGCATGTCTGTGGCCACATTTGACATTCTGCTTGAGCAAACTCGCTCTGGTCTCACCTACAAGAATACCAACATGAGACGCTGCATTTCGGCTGAGGAACGGCTGCTTGTGACCTTGAGGTATGTGTGCAGCTGCTATTACTTAGTAAATGACGCTGTCTGCTTCACCAGCCCCCCCCCCCCCCCTAACATGTGTTGTGGCTTTCTTTTTCTTTCTCGTTGTTTTCTAGATTTCTGGCCACAGGCAATAGTTATCATTCGTTACATTTTGAATTTCTTTTGGGAGTGACCACCATTTCGTTCATTGTCACATCCACCTGTGTTGTGTTGTGGCAGAGGTTAAAGAGCACGGTCATGCCTCAGCCCACGACAGAACAGTGGCTAAGTATTTCAGAGGGATTTCTTAGAGCAAGTGAATTTCCAAATTGCATTGGTGCCCTAGACGGCAAACACATTCGTGTGAGAAAGCCCCCACGCAGTGGCTCGCAATACTATAACTACAAGCAGTATTTTTCGATGGTATTGTTAGCCTTGGCGGACACTAATTATTGCTTCACTATTGTTGACATTGGCTCGTATGGAAGCTCGGCAGATGCACACATATTCCGTTCATCAAGAATGGGGAAGCGACTCGTGAATAATCGACTGGCGGTGCCGGAACCTTCCATCCTCCCGGGCTCCAGCGGACCCCCAATCCCGTATGTCATCGTGGCGGATGAGGGGTTTGCACTCACAAGGCAAGTCATGCGTCCTTTTGCCAGAAGGGGCTTGGATGACCGTCGGCGCATGTTCAATCTCCGCCTTGGCCGAGCTCGGCGATGTGTGGAATGTGCCTTTGGCATTATGTCGAACAGGTGGCGTGTCTTTCTGACAACAATGCAATTGTCCATGCAGAATGTCACACGTGTTATACAAGCGTGTGTCGTTCTGCATAACTTCTGCCGCATTAATGATGCTACCTTTGATGCAGAATATATCCTAACACATGCAGGCACCAGTCACACTGGCCCGGTGATTCCTCTCGGCCGATCTCTCTTCCGGCCTTCGAGTGCGGGATACTTTGGCGGCATATTTTGAGTGCCCATCAGGAGCCGCACCGTGGGGGGGGTGATGACCTTTGAAGGGTTGTCTGTTGTTTGGCGGCTTCACTCCACACGTCACATGTTACCAGTCATTTCCTTTTTTTGGGGGGTTCGTGTTTGGTCAGGGACTCTTAAAACATGAGGACCCTTGACGCGGGTTGCGAGCTTACATCTGTCGGGGTTTGAGCAGGACTTTTGTCAGTTGCCAACTTTCTCTCCGGAGATATAATGTTGTGCGGCCTAAAGTTATGAAAGTCCAATTGCAAGTGTACTTAGTTTGCTTAGGGGCCCATGCCAGCACCTAAACGTTCGCACCGCTTGCAATCCATGTCAAATCCCGATAGATAAACTAAAACCTCATATCACGTGTGTATGCATTGGACCAAAAGGCCAGAAGTGTGTGAGAGTCTAGGCAAAGGAAATGTGTGCCAAACCTTGTGTTGTGTGGTATCAATGAATAACAACACGAAATCCAACCATTTGACCAATACTTTTTTTACTGCTGTGTTTGTACACAACACAAACATTTGGCATCAAAAGAAAAACACCAACATGGTGTATCTTAAATACACATCCAACAAACTATAAAGAACGAAACGTTGGCCATGGGAAGTGGGGAGCCATAGGGCGCATGTACCGATGCGGGCGTGGCATCTGGGGGACAGGGTGGAATGGGCCAGGCACCTGGGGCGTGGTGGCCGGCATGGCTGAACTGCGCCATTGTTCTATGGCCGTGAAGCAGACGTTAGGATTGTAGGGCGGTCTGGAAGCGTCGATCAATGTTACGATCGACGCCTGCAGACGGCCCATACGGTCCATGGGCACCAGCCGTAGGAGGGGAACTATGCTTCGGCCAAACGCGTCATTCCCGTCCTCTTCAGCGGCTCGCCTTAGATACTCCAGGACACGAGTATCTACCTGGGCAGCTGTGGAGGGCTGTGGAGCACGGGCACGGCGAGTGCGGGCACGCACGGGGCGCTCCTCTGCTGGAGAGGCGACGGCGCCTACAGACTGGCCAGGTGCGGGCTCCTGGGGTGTCGGCTCTGGGCTGGGCGGCAGGACATTGGGAGCAGGAGGTTCTTGCAGAGACTCGCCGACGTCAGTCTCCTCTGTGGTGTCCTCCAAATTGTCGGTGGTTCTAGAAGGAGAAAAAAACGTAAGAACACAATATTGAACAATGCCCACAGCAACACGTTGGCAAACAGGACATGGGCAAACACACATTAGACACATGCAAAGGCATAAACTCTTACGTGCGCATCTCCATGATGTCCTTCAAGAACATCAGCTGCTTGGTATAGATATAGGGTCGCTTGCGAGATGCGCCATCCCCGCTGCGTCCCCTTTCACCCATTTCTCTGCGAAATTGGTCACGGCAGCTCCGCCACTATGTTTTGATATCTTGGACTGTTGGATTTAAAAAACACATAACACGCCATCAGAACTATCACCACTCACTTCTAAATGAAGGGCCCTGCAGTGCCGATGACGTGGGACACGGTGATGCGCCTGCTCCACCAAAGTTCCTCGTGCTAATGCGCAGAATACACATACAGGGCCCCAGGTTTTCTATAGGGATGACAGGCATTGACAGAAAATGTGTGGTACTCACCCAACCGACTGCGGTCCCGGGTTCTGCCACTCTCCCACTCCTGCTCAAAAAGGTTCTGGGCGACCACCTCCCAGGCGTCCTCCTTGGCCGTCCTGTTGTGGTACGCCTCTGAGCGCGTGTCCCAGATTGCAGGATGTTCCTGGACAAAGAGGATGAGGCGCTCTACGTCTATCCCGCGCGGCATGGCAGAAGATGATTTCACAAACAGGAAGCTACCTTGACACAGTCTCCAGGCAGTCACTAGGCTTGCCCCCCCGCAGTGGAAATGCAGGCACTTCCTGGTTTGGGTTTGCTTTGTCCAGCTTTATAGACTCTTTTGCATTGACATAACAGCCCTTGCGTGATTTTCACGCATGCAACGCAGGAGCGTCCGTGTGGCATGAGTTGTTTTCACGCACCCATTGACTTCAATGGGTGCGTGATGCGCGAAAAACGCACGATTATAGAACATGTCGTGAGTTTTACGCAATGCACTCGCGCTGCGCAAAATTCACGCATCGTCTGCACTGCCCCATAGAGTAATATAGGTATATACCGAGTAATATAGGTATATTACGCTCGTGTAAATGAGGCCTTATTGTTAGGGCTTATTCAGACGAACGTGTAATACGTCCGTGCAACGTGCGTGATTTTCACGCGCCTCGCACGGACCCATGTTACTCTATGGGGCCGTGCAGACTGTCAGTGATTTTCACGCAGCGTGAGTCCACTGCGTAAAACTCACGACATGTCCTATATTTGTGCATTGTTCGCGCATCACGAATGGGTGCGTGAAAATCACGCCCAGCACTTCCGCAGCAGTATAAACTATGAATGAAAACAGAAAAGCACCACGTGCTTTTCTGTTTACAAACATACAAACAGAGTGTTATAATGATGGCGGCTGCGCAAAAATCACTCAGCCACGCATCATACGCTGCTGCCACACGGAGCTGTTATGGACCTTTTGCATGCGCAAAACGCCACGTTTTTTGCGCGCGCAAAAAGCACACACTTGTGTAAATCCGGCCTTAGGGTAGGAACACACTAGGCATGAACACTGCGGATTTTATGCAACACATTTTATTGCGGAAAATCCGCAGCGTATTACAGTCGCGGCAGAGTGGATGAGATTTGAACAAATCTCATTCACACGCTGCAAAAAAAATTGACCTGCAGTGTGGCTTTTTAAGTTGCAGCATGTCAATTTATTCTGTGGAATCGCTGCTCCTCTGTTGCGGAAATGCTGCGGTTCTGCCACAAAAATCACAAATGAGCAAAAAAAAAAGTACTTTTTTAAATTTAGAAAAAAGTTTAGACTTGCCCCGGCCGTAGTTTAGGCGACGCGATCCTCTATTCTTAGCGCAGCCCAGCCTCCTGTCATGACGTTTCATCCCATGTGACTGCTGCAGCGGTCACATGGTCTACAGCGTCATCCCAGGAGGCGGGGCTACATTCAGAAGAGAGAGATGCGTCACCTAAACTACGGCCAGGGCAAGTCTAAACATTTTTTTTCCCTGCAGGATTCCCGCAGCGGACATGCCTCACGAAACCTGCGCCACTATTTGGTGCGGTTTTGCTGGCGGAATTCCCTGCGGCTACCGGGGCGGATAAGCCATGTAGTTTTACTCAGCATATCCGCCTAGTGTGTTCCTACACTTATGATGTCGCTCCTGGAGCTGCTGCCTGTCTCTAAATAGGCAGTTGGTCCAGTAGAATTTGGAATTATTTTTTTTTGTGAACCAGCTTAAAAAAATACAAAACTTTTGTGTTAGGGCCTGTTCACATCACCGTTCGTTTCTGTTCCGGGGCAAGATAGTGTGGGCAGGTCAAAATCTGCCTCAAAATTCGGTGCGCGGTTCCAGGCGGTCGCAGGTGCGCGCGCGGGCGGTCGCGGGTGCGTGCGGTCACGGGTGCGCGCGGTCGCGGGTGCGCGCTCGCGGACTCTCGCGAGTGCGCACGATCGGGAGTTTACGGGTGTACGCGATCGGTCGCGCGGGCGGGAGGTGTTTGGCGGCCCCCATGACAAGAGGGAGGGCCCGCAGCTCACGACATTCTTTTGGTGAAAAAAACGGGCCCCATTGCAGGGGCCTGTTTTTTTTTCTACCAAAGGCAAGTTGCGGCAGTTGCCAGGTCCCCGTTTCAATTAGGTTTGGCCGGGCCCCCCACATCAGTACCCCTAATACCCCCCTGATGGCGGCCCTGGGTAGCATGATATAGTGCTGGACGGAGTACTGTTAACAGGCGGTGCCACGGTAGGGGGGCCCAGAAAATTTAGCTGTATGGGGCCCTGAAATTCCTGATGGCGGCCCTGTATATATCACAGATATTAATGCTATAAGAAAGGGTTTTAGGCTAGAGGAGAAAGTTGGTAAGGGTATGGTGGACAATAGTAAAATAGCCTATGTTAATAGTCTCACTGTGAGAAGTGGGAAAAAGCGCAGCATGACTGATATGGTTAGGTTGAACATAGCTCATAACTTAGCTTTTTTTTCTAAAGTTAATCATCTGTTCCAGGTAGGAATACCAGGAAAGGTTTCAGTGAACATAGTTAACAACCAAAAACCCTCCAGTTTTATTGGGGTGACCAGGGCTACGAATGGGGATCTGGTGAATGGTCCCGATAAGATCCTTACTATATTTGAATTACACTTTAAAGAAGTCTATACTTCTAAACTCACCGCATCAAATGTGGTAATTAAAAAATATGTAGATAATATTACACTACCTCAACTATCTCAGGAAGAGAAAGCCATATTGGATAGACCCATAACTTTAAAGGAGCTGTAGGAGGCCCTCTGGAGTAAAAAAAAAAAAAGAAGCACCCGGTGGGTACAGGCTCCTTTTTGAGATCTATAAGAAATATGCGGCAGAGGTCTTGGGTCATTTTTAACACCTTCTTTGAGAAAATGATTCTGCTCCACTGGAGGAGGCCACAATTACATTGCTCCTGAAGCCCAATAAAAACTCTGTGAGTATTTATTCTTACAGTCCAATATCCTTAATTAATATAGACATCAAAATCCTTGCCCAGGTGCTATCATCTAGATAGGAAAAAGTAATAACTAAAGTTGTACATGATGATCAAACTGGGTTAATCCCAAGTAAATCCACCAAAATTAATATAAGAAGGGTTTATGGGAATCTTCAAGCTGTAGAATTAAATGGGGGAAAAGGGCACTACTTTCACTGGATGCTTCTAGGGCATTTGACAAATTTTAGTCTTAGAAAGATTAAGCTTTTCTAATTTTAGTATTTTTAAAAAAAAATTAATATGGTAAGAACTTTGTAACATCGATTGCCTTGCTGTATGCCAGGCCCCAGGCAAGGATCTCGGTCAACGGACAGGTGTCTTCCTTTTTTCATCTAACACGAGACACAAGACAAGGGTGTCCTTTATCACCCCTCTTGTTTCAATTATAATGTAACCATTCGCTCAATGCATACGCTTCAAAGAGGAGATAGAGGGCTTCAGCATGAATGGGATCGAGGAAAAAATCAGTCTATACGTGGACGATGTATTAATTTTCCGGGGACACTCAAGATCTCTGCCAGCAGTGATGTTCCTATTTTCAGAATTCGGAGGAAACTCAGGAGTTAATATAAATTTGGAGAAATTATTGTTATTCCCCTTAGCCAACTATACAGTGGGTAAAAATCTAGGTCCGAAAGTACTTTAACCAGAAGACTGTTTTAAGTATTTATGTGTGGTTATCTCTAAGTCTTCTGACGACTATATTAAAATGAATGTTCTCCCTGCAATTAATGAGAGACAGTCTTGATATCCGTTAGGCAAGCTTTGATATAGATCATTATCCTCCCACAATTAATGTATATTCTGTTCAACTCACCTGTGTAAATTTCAGGGAAATATTTTCTTTGGCAAGGGAGAAGGCCGAGGTTTAAATATAAGTGCTCCACATACCCAGTGTCAGAGGGTAGTTTAGCAGCTCCCAACATACTAGACTCGATTATTTAGCTGCCCAATCTACTTACTTTT
The DNA here is from genome assembly GCF_050947455.1 of Rhinoderma darwinii. Lineage (NCBI taxonomy): Eukaryota > Metazoa > Chordata > Amphibia > Anura > Rhinodermatidae > Rhinoderma > Rhinoderma darwinii. The sequence continues at coordinate 368,464,679 of NC_134688.1, forward strand.
GGGAATGGGCAATTGATACATTCTATCAATATCTTGTCAGTCTTCAAAAAGATCTTATGCTAGATGAATTGGTTGAGCTTTTTAAATGAGGCCATTTAACTAGAGCACCTTAAAAAAAAAAGTATTCATTGGCTGTTCAAATGCACAGAGTCTGGCAGGGGATTAGAGAGAATGAAGACTGCAATTACATGCATTCCATTATGAAACAACTTTCATCTCCCAGAGCTGGTTATTTTTCATGGCTTTAGCTTCTGGATGCAGAAAAAGATTAAACTGATTACACAACTCTTTGTGGAAGGTAGATTTAATACATTTTAAACCCTAATAGATGAGGGCCAATTGGTGAGATGGGAGCAGGGCCGGCCTTAAGATAGATGGTGCCTCGTGCGAAATGATCTTTCGGCGCCCCACCCCATCATTAAAAAAAAATGTCCCATAAAAAAATTATAATGCCCCTTTAGTGCCCCATACAGCATAATAATAATATTTAATAATATAATATATTATAACCCCTTCAAGGACACAGTATTTTGTCCTCTAATTGTGCCCACAGTATTATGCCCCCTGTAGTACCCCTACACAGTATAATGTCCTCTTAGTGGCCCCCACACAGTATAGTGCCCCTGTAGATTTTACCATACAGCCTCCCTGTAGACAGTGCCACAATCCCCCACCTCCTCCTTGTAGACCGTGACATACAGCCCCCCCATCTCCCCCTTGTAGACACTGCCCCCAAACAAAAATTGTACTCACCTAGGCCCAGTTCCCATGACAGGATCCTTGCATAGGCCGGCATGATCCTGTAGCCTAGTACAGAGTTTCCCAACCTTTTCGGACTCGAGGCAGCACTGGCAAAATAAAATTTCCTCAGGGCACCCCTACCAAAAATTGTTTTGAGCAAGACAGAGAATTGCTCAAAATAAGCACTACACTCGTAGGGTATGTTCACACAGCGTTTTTTGTAAGGCAAAAAAAAATCTGCCTCAAAATTCCTTCAGGAATTTTCAAGCAGATTTTGTATTGACAGCGTTCTTTGACCTTTTTTTTGGGGTCTTTTCTTAAGCCGTTGAAGCTAATACAAAAGACGCAGGCAAAAAAGAACCAAATGATCGCAGCAGGTATTATCTGCCTCCTATTAATTTCAATTGGAGGTCAAAGTTGAAAACCACTTGAAGACCATCGGCGACCCCACTCACAGTAATATGACCATCAGCCCCCCACTCTCAGTAAAATAACCATCAGCCCCCCACTCACAGTAAAATGACCATCAGCCCACCACTCACAGATTCCCCCTGTAGATAGTGCCACACAGCCCCTTATAGTTAGTGCCATACAGCCCCTTGTAGATAGCGCCACACAGTCCCCTTGTAGATAGCGCCACACAGCCCCCTTGTAGATAGTACCACACAGCACCCTTGTAGATAGCGTCACACAGTCCCCTTGTAGATGGCACTACACAGCTCCCTTGTAGATAGTGCCACACAGCCCACTGTAGGTAGTGCCACACAGTCCCCTGGAAGGGAGTGCCACACAGCCCCCTGGTAGGGAGTGCCACACTGCCCCCTGGTAGGGAGTGCCAGACAGTGCCCTTGTAGGTATTGCCACACAGCCCTCTTGTAGATAGCGCCACACAGCCCCCTTGTAGATAGCGCCACACAGCACCCTTGTAGATAGCGCCACACAGCCCCATTGTAGATAGCACTACACAGCCCCCTTGTAGATAGTGCCACACAGCCCCCTGTAGAGTGCCACACAGCCCCCTGTAGGTAGTGCCACACAGTCCCCTGGAAGGGAGTGCCACACAGCCCCCTGGTAGGGAGTGCCACACTGCCCCCTGGTAGGTAGTGCCAGACAGTGCCCTTGTAGGTATTGCCACATAGCCTCCTTGTAGGTAGTGCCACACAGCCCACAGCCACCTTGTTAGTAGTGCCACACAGCCCCCTTGTTGGTAGTGCCACACAGCCCCCTTGTAGATAGCGCCACACAGCACCCTTGTAGATAGCGCCACACAGCCCCATTGTAGATAGCACTACACAGCCCCCTTGTAGATAGTGCCACACAGCCCCCTGTAGAGTGCCACACAGCCCCCTGTAGGTAGTGCCACACAGTCCCCTGGAAGGGAGTGCCACACAGCCCCCTGGTAGGGAGTGCCACACTGCCCCCTGGTAGGTAGTGCCAGACAGTGCCCTTGTAGGTATTGCCACATAGCCTCCTTGTAGGTAGTGCCACACAGCCCACAGCCACCTTGTTAGTAGTGCCACACAGCCCCCTTGTTGGTAGTGCCACACAGCCCCCTTGTAGGTAGTGCCACACAGCCCACAGCCACCTTGTAGATAGCAAACCCTTCCCTTCCTGTAGATAGTACCACTGCAGCTCCCTGAATGGGGATGCTGCTCCTGGAGTGCTCCCCTTGATTTCTCTGTCCATATATGAACAGTGACATCAGGGGAAACTCCTGAAACGGAATCCCCATCCACAGCGTTGCCGACGCTGTGACGGGGGATTCCACTCCAGGAGAAGCTCCTGTCATCTGTGTCCATTTATGGACAGTGACGTCATTGGCTTCTCCTGGCGTCGAATCCCCGTTCACAGCATCCGCAACGCTGTGGACAGGGATTCCGCTTCAGAAGTTTCCCCTGATGTCACTGTCCATATATGGCGATTCTGCTCCTTCAGGGAGCTACAGTGGCGCTAGTAGATAGCAGAGCAGGGAGATACCTCCCTGCTCTGCTATAGTGCCGTCGCTACCACTGTAGCACACGCCATCCATGGGAGAGGAGGCACGCGCCCTCATGCCCCTGTGTCGCCGCTAGCAGCCGCTATGGCTGCTACAGCGGTAGCGACGCCACTGAGTGAAGAAGCACCTTGGCGGAAAGGCGCTTCTGAAACAAGCAGGGGAAGGAAGCCAGCGCAGCGCCCCCTTCCACCTGCTGGAGTGATGCACCCTGTGCAAAGGCACAGGTCACACACCCCTAAGGCCAGCCCTGGATGGGAGATCCTCTTCTACTACCAACTAAAGAATCTGGTGCTCAGTGTCTCTAAACCCCAATATTTGGAGGTTGCTGACTCTAGATTTCTTTGGTTTATGCATAGTGGAGGGGCTGTCAGAGGGCGTCTCTCAAGGATATTCAAACTCTTGACGGAAATGTTTGCATGTGCAAATGAGCTTCCAGGTAGATTAAAATGAAACAGAGAACTGAATGTCCAAAGTGCTTTTAAGATAATGCAGAGACACACAGATCCCGCTGACACTGAATCCGTCAAGTCCGCGGGACTGACAAATTCAGTGTAAAGCGAACGATACAGCTGTTCTGTATAGAGAATACAGAACAGCTGTATTTCCAGAAGTCAAAGGAATTTTTAATAAAAACTATTTACAATGTTACACTAATCATTCTGATTAATCTATTTTTTTTTTTTTAAAAAAGCCCTCAGGGGTGTACATAGCCTTTAAGAGTACCTGCACATTACGCTACAATGGTATAGAGGGAAGCCTTACCATTACCACATCACAAAAAATAAGGCAGAAACTGCATGGAAATGTCTAATCATTTTTTCGCGGCATTGACAAACCTGTGGTTTGGATTAGAAAAAGTTTTAGGAAAATTTTCCATAGAAAACCATGTTGCAGTAGCAAAATAAAACAACACATGTAAAAGTTGACTTGTTCTTTTTATTGTGATATTCCCCATGTAAGTCAATAAAGAAAAGAAAATCCCAGAAAGTAAAAAAATCTAAGTCTCAAATAAGAAATTCTGTGGTTTTCTCTGATGCCTTACAATAATAAAAGCATGCAAAATTAAATGGTAATAGATTAATAATAAAAGCATGAGAGATTAATATGTAATTATGCTCTCAGACGATAAACATGGTTACTGTATGTCCCTGCATATTGGGTAGCAAATATCTCCTACACACACACACACACACACACACACACACACACTTGTACTTTTTCCTGAAACCGCTACTGTTATCTTTACAAAGTCATACTTTCAGGTGCCTTAATAATCTATTTAAAAGGGAAAATAAGAGCATGAAAAATTGCCAGTGAAAGCATTGAACTGGCATTGTACCTTTGTAGAGCATAATAAAATGGTATAATCAATATAATAAATAACAAGGTAAAGACATTTAAAGGGCCTTTAAAGAACATAATAGTATTATCCATCAAATATCAATAGCCAAGTGAGTCAGGCAATTATAGTTTTTGTAAGTCTTGCGCCTTTAAAACACTCTATATATGACAAAAAGAATACGCATATTGCACAAAGCCACAGCAGTTCACGCTACACAAACTGGAGTCATTGGTTTTACTTGCACTGTTTTTCTTTTTCCTAAAAAAGTTAACACTACTTAGAAATCCCCTATAATGTATAGAAAGGCCGGACCTAGGCTGAAATCTGTAGGGAAAGGCCCGCATGACTCCAGTTGTAGGGTGGGTGTGAAGTTTAATTAGCGGAGTGATGTGGGGAGATTAAAATCCTTCTCATACTTTTTCGGACATTTTAGTGCAGTGTGGTAGCGGAGAAGTGTCCCAACAGCCCACCCTTATTTTTACTTTATTAATATCAATTTCCTATGTTTATTGCTTTTTAGTTTATATTGCATGTTGCGGACTGCGTGTTTGTTACTTTAGGTGGCCTCTAACAGCTGTTTGTGCAGTGTCACAGAAGCGGGTTAGCGACTTGGTAGTCATTGGAGTTGGTGGTAAATTGGAGGGGGGTTTCATAGTGGGTATGGTCCCTCCCACATTATGCAGAATTATTGTTGGTCGGGCTTATTTTGGGCTCCTGCTGGGTGGTGTTGTGGGTAGTCGGTGTAAGTTATAAGAGCCATCTGTGGTTGGTCATGGTGTTCCTGAGCCTGTGGTTGATGGCTAGGGCTTAATAAAGTATGTGGGCAGAATTGAGCCAAACTTTGTAGCCCCTCCATCTTATTGTTACATGGGAGTTTTGAGATGTTTTAGTATATTTTTGCATAGTTTAGCATGTGATGTGTATAGTTGATTAAATGGAGTCTGTTGACTACCAGTAGAAATATACCAGAGTTGAGTATCTTAGTGCTTGCAACAGGGTAAAAAAATAAGTTTTATTCTGTCGCACACCATATGCAAGTTAGCTTCCCAGAGTCCGCTGAACCAGGAAGTGTCCGGCATCTTGAGCTCCAACCTCTCCCCCCTACAGTTGATTGATGGCCCTGCTTGTCTTTACTGTCCTACAAGTTTCCAATGAACTTCAGAGGGGAGCTGAAGATGGCAGAAACTTCCTGGTTCTGCGGACCCTGGAAAGCTTTCCATATGGCGCATGGCAGAATAAATCCCCTGTTTTACCCTGATGCAAGCTCTAAAATATTCAACACTCGTTTGTTTATACTGGTTTACACTATAGCTAACAATCATCGTTAGCACTTTTGGAGGCTAAAATCTGATGACAGACCCCCTTTAATAAAATGGCTTCTGTGGCCAATTTGATCCAACTCACTGTCTCCGTGTCTTATTTATTAAGATAATTGCGGGGAGTGGGTGGGGAGAAATGGCCAGCTTAGTAGGTTAGCAGACCAAACTCTACAATACCATTGTCATGTAACCTTGGTTTACTTGTACAGTAGTTTACAATTTTGAGAGAATGATTTCATCATCTTCCTATGATATCTGCAATTTTGACAATGAACTTTTGTAAAAGCACTGACAGTTAAATTTGACAATAGTGACATTTCAGCTGCTGGAGTGGTGCAATTATTGCACTATAGTGACGTATTTCAGGCAACCAGGGTGTGTAAAGCATAGAGTCAATTGTCGGGGATTCAGGTTGAGTCCAAACCCCAGAATAAGAGCCTGGCTTGGACTGTCTGATGAGTTTAATTAGAGAGATTTTTTAGTGTGCCAATCATTTTACCCTGGAGATTGCAATCCTGTTCACTTACTTGCCCACAAGTTGTCACAATATGTATAGACTTATATTTATGGGAACATCAGAACCAAATACTTAACTTTACAGACTTCCCCCTCAGAGCTATAATTGGTTGACCACTTTCAAGTATATGTGCACTTTAAAAAAAACAAAAAACAACATTTGTATTGCTCTAATGCACCGAAAACAATAAAGAAAGCAACTTTGCAAATAATTTTGATTTAAAAAAACCCAAAAACAATCATACCCCGTTTGTGTCTACAGCTCATATGCAGATCTATTTGTCTCCATTGTCACAGATTATAATCAAACCCTATATGTATTCTGATTCTGCAGTCATGTGTACCATCTTGACACTCTTTTTACTAACCTATAGACAGGAGGGGCAGATAGAAGGGAGCAACAGATAACTGAAGAATCAGGTTACACAATGAGTTTGTGTGCACCCATGTAGACAAATAGGTCTGCATAGAAGCTGTATACAAAATCTAGTGCATTTTTGTTACTTAAGATTACTGTATTTGCAAAGTTGTATCCGGATATGCGGGTAAAAAAATCTTTCACATGCTGCTGAGCATTTTTCACATTGAAATCAGAGCAAGCTGTGGTTTTTAAAATCCGCAGCATGAACACTATGTTTTAGAAGTTTACTGCAGATTTCACAATTTCAAGATAGAAGGCTTTTGCTGCAGAAAATCCACAACAACTCTATTAACGTGTCTGGGTAGCTTTTACACGTGCCAATGACTAGCGGAACAGAGAACACGTTTCATTGCCCCGTGTAAAAAGGTCCATCGATAAGCCAACAATGAGCAAAGGCTCGTTTGACTGCTGAACACATCTTTAAAGGAACAGTGTCATCACAAATTATTTTTTTATATGTTAAAGATGTTAGTGCTTTATTAAAAACGTTTATATTCATTTGTGTGTTTGTGTTTAACTTTTTCTTATTTTTACACTTTTTCTTCCCTATGGGGGCTGCCATTTTTTGTTCCATTTTTGTGTGTGTCGATTAACGACACATACAGACATGGAATACGGCAGCCACAGTCCCATAGGGACTGCGAACGGCTCCCGTCCCATTGACTGCAGTGTACGGCGTCTGTGTGGGAACTGCGCATGCGCCGCTCCCACACAGTCCTATTCGAAATTGGCGCCGTCCGGCGCCATTTTCCTGTGGACCGGAAGTCGCGGCCGGACAGTAATATTACTACTTCCGGTCGCGGCTTCCGGATTTGTGCACTTGCACCATCGGCAGCAAACCGAGCGGACGGGCCGGAGGGAGCCGCGGCAGGAGCAGGTAAGAGATTTCAATGTATGTTCGTGTTTGTGTGTGTTTACTACTGTATGTAAACCTACTACACTGTGGGTTAGCTCAAAAAATGGCGACACACAGTGTAGGAGGTTACACCGTTCAAACCCCTCGTTTATCCCGGCACTAGCCAGGATAAAGGAGGGGGGGATGCTGAGAGCTCACTAGAGCGAGGGCTTTTAACCCAATGTTGCAATGCTGCAATTTTGGGAACAGCTCCATCTAGTGACCAAAAATGGGTAGTATTATAAATTAGAAATAATTTATAATATTTCCTGGACTCGTGCAAAAAAATAAAAAAAATTTGAACAATGTTTAATCACCCACACACTAAATGTTTAATTTTTTTAAAAAAAACATGTTTTTCTGGCAACACATTCCCTTTAATGCAGCTAGAAAAATCATCGTTTTCTGCAGCACATCTCCCCATATAAACAGTGGATGTACTGCCAACAATGATGAAAACCCGATAGGAACGAATGTCTTGTTCGTCCCCATACAGTACAATGATTGAGCCATGTAATTGGAGCTAAACAAGTACCATTTATCACCGATAGGCTCTCATTTACCAAACCAGTCTATATATTTGCCGTTATAAAAAGACCTTAACCCCTTCCCGCAAATAAGCGTGACTTTACGTCCTGCTTAACATATTACTGCAATAGGGCATACAGTCACGCCCTGTAGATGAGGCTGGCACAGGAGCTGTGCTCGCTTCATCTTCAGCGAGTGTCAGCTGTAATATACAGCTCACATCCCACTGTAACGATGGCGATCGCAGTTACCGCAGATCTGCGCCATTTAACCCCTTAAATTTGGCAGTCAATAGCGACTGCCGCATCTAAGTGGTTGACAGAGGGAGGGGCTCCCTCTGTAACCCCCCTCCACGAGAGATCGCGGGTGCCTATGGCTGCTATGGCAATCAGGAAGCCTAGCCTAAGGCAAGACCTAAAAGGCTAATTGTCAGATGAAGAATGACAGTTACAATCCTTCACTACATAGTGCAGTGTATTGCACCGGGGATCAGAAGATCACATCTTCAAGTCCGCAGGTAAGTGTAAAAAAAAAAAAGTGAAAAAAAGGAAAAAAAAAATGTTTAAGAAAAATAAATAAATAAAAAGTTTTAACTAATAAAAATAATAATGAACTTGTTTCCCATATCAAGTAATTTATAATTAGAAAAAAACAAAAAATGAAATCAACTATACATAATAGGTCTCGCTGCGTTTGGAACGGTCTGAACTATAAGAATAGCATGTTATTTTTACCACGCAGTGAACCAAGACAGCATTTCATTTTTTGGTCATCTTGTCTCAAAAATATATAATAAAAACTGATCAAAAAGTCGGGAGTACCCCTGAATAATACCAGTAGAAACTACAGTTTGTCACGCAGAAAACAAGCCCTCCCACAGCAATATGAACTGAAAAATAAAAAAGTTATGGCTGTCAGAAAAAGGCGACACTAAAACATTTTTTGTAGAAAAAAGTATTTTTATTGTGGTAGTGAAAGTAGTAAAACGGGGGCGTGGCTTGGCGGTCGGTCTGAATGGCCGTGTGAGTACAGAGCTCCTGCACCAGACTCGACTTTACCGCGACTAAAGCCTCAAAAGCAGCACAAATCCGAACCGAAGGTAGTTCCCTGCACAGACCGGAGTATCAAGCAGATATGCCGAGACGCAGAAGGCCCGTACAGAGACCCTCCAAGCTCACGGACTTCTTCCCTCCACGCCACACTGAGGAGATCCAAGATGGAGGGGACACGTGCTCCCTGACTGGCTCCCTTACCTCCGAGCCGCCTCCACACTCCCCGTCTCGACTCAATAATGCTGCAGCTACGCAGAGGAGGAGTGCCTCTGTCCCGTCGCTAGCTCCTCCACTCATTGCGGCAACTATGGTGAAGACTACCCGGGGTATCCCAGCTACAGGCCTCACTCATTCAGGACGACGTGGGCGCCATCTTCAATCATCAACACCTACCTCTACATCCTTATCGCCGCCTTTGCTGAGCTCCAGGAGTACATCTCAACAGAGACAGAGACGGTCTTCTCCGGAATCTCCATCAACCCAGGTAGGAGAATGTATACCCCCTGGGATCTCCCTGTCAGAGGAAAAAAATCTAGATGACATGCCCTCCTCAGCTAATTTAGTCACAGAGCTTGCAATGAAGACCATGCTTCAGGCTCTCAGTACCTCCCTGCAAGCAGGTTTTGCTAAAATGCTACATCCCCTGTCAGCAGCAGTACAAGACGTAGAACTTAGAGTTCAACATGCTGAAACCAAACTCAGTGAATTTGTCATGTCTCATAATGAGCTGATTGATGCACACTACGACCTAGAAACTGAAGTATCTCAGATAAAAGCAAAAATGGCTGACTTAGAGGACAGATCCCGTAGAAACAATATCAAGATAAGAGGGATCTCTGAAGATGTAGCTACACAAGATCTGCCTAAATTTGCGCAAGAATTTATTAAGACCATGCTTCCGGCATGTACTCCGAGGGATATCATTATAGATCGAATTCATAGACTCCCAAAACCAAAACATCTTGCAGATAACATACCGCGCGACGTAATAACCCGGATTCATTTTTACCATATCAAGGAACAATTGATAATGTCTCTCAAGAGAAAAGATGCTACGCCATCACAATATAGTATGATATCCATCTTTACAGATCTCTCAGCTGCGACGATGCAGCTACGAAGATGTTTAGCTCCTATCACAAATGCCCTACGGGACAACAAGATTTTATACCGCTGGGGATTCCCAGTTCGCCTACTTATTCACCGAAATAACTCTCTATACGTGATCCGAAATATCTCAGAGGGAGTAGTCCTACTGAAAACATGGGACATTACGGTACATCTACAAGAGCAGCCATCTAACCACCCCCCCCCCCCAAAGAGTAAGGGATGAATGGCAGGTGGTAGATCGCCGGAAGCAACACAAATGATGAAAAGAATGATATGTGTTTTTCTTTTCTCCGCTTTTCTCTGATGGTCTCGGATATGACGGAACATCCCTCTTCAAAGTATTAGCTGAGGTTTAGCTAATATTGGTGCAGTTGCGGTCATATTGGCCCGACATCAAGCTGACTGTCTTTGCCCCTTTTCTGATGGACAGTTTCATCTGTTCATGGTTCGTACTAGATTTGTGTAGAATCTACTGTTTTGTGTTTATTTCTTTTTTATATTTTTGTGCTAGCAGCAGAGACACCTATTGTGAATATGGTCGCTGGAAACTGAACGAGCTGATCGCACTGTATACAGGTACAGGGGAAAACAAACTAATATCTCCTCAGATAGGACACTACACCGCATTTCTTTACAGCTACAATGGTTATTAAAATAGCCTCACTTAATGTGAACGGGCTTAATAGTCCACATAAAAGAGCGCATATGTGGCAAGAATCTAAATCCATAGTATGTGACATCTTGTGTGCCCAAGAAACGCACCTATTACAAACAGATGCGAATCGCATAAATCACCATTTATTTCCTCACATATTCCAATCACACTACACGGCTAAGTCCAGAGGCATTCTAATAGCTGTTAAAAACTCGGTAGCGTTTCAGAAAATTCAGGCCCATATTGACCCAAATGGTAGATATATTATATTAATCTGCATAATTAACAACATAACATATACAATTGTAAACGTTTATGCTCCCAACCGTCATCAAATTCGTTTTCTCCACAAAATATTCAGACTAATGAACAAACTACGTCAAGGAAGGGTGATAATATGTGGGGACTTCAACTCTATAGTTGATGCCTCTCTGGATACCACAAACCCCACACGTCAATCACAAGCCCAGCTTGGACCCTTGGTGGGGAAACAAGAACTATATGATGTCTGGCGGGCACAGCACAGTATAGAGAAAGATTATTCCTTCTACTCCTCAACCCATAATAGTTATTCCCGCATAGATATGTTTCTCGTGGACAAAGAATCGCTCTTTGCCACTAAAAACTCGTCAATAGAGACCATTAAATGGTCGGATCATGCGGTAATAACCCTGACAATTGAGGAAAGTAATAGGTCCAAACCCACTTACCTCTGGAGATGCAACCCTTTTTTATTATCCCTTCTGGAACATAAACAAACCATTGCGAATGACCTCCGAGAATATTTCCAACAAAACGACAATTCCCAAATCAATGATTTCACCTTATGGAATGCCCACAAAGCCTTTGTTAGAGGCACTCTCATTCGTTTGGGACATATAGTTAAAAAACAAAGGATGGCCTTAATTTCTTCCCTTACAGAAGAAATTCGCTCCATGGAAACCCAAAATAAAACTAAGCAGACGCCACAAAACGCCGAAAAACTTTTTATTCTCCGACAACGCTTAAGATGTAGCTTACTTTCAGACTATGAGAAAAATCTCAAAAAAACCAAAGCAAGGTATTATTCGCAGAACAATAAGGCCAGCAAGTTGTTGGCAGCTAGATTGAAGACGCAACACCAAAAATCCAAGATTCCATTTCTGATAGATCCCCACACCCAAACGAAAATAACACACCCCACAGACATTGCTAACCAATTTAGAACTCTTTATTCCTCTTTATACAATTTGGGGAAAGATCCATTTTCCCCACATCCGTCGGAGGCAGATATTCAGGCCTTTCTGCAAAAAATAAATCTACCTCACCTCTCTGAGATCCAACTGTCAAATTTAAATGCCCCGTTTTTAGAAAAGGAAATATCTGACGCTCTTAAGTTACTACCCAACGGCAAGTCTCCTGGCCCAGATGGACTTACCAACATGTATTATAAATCACTACAAGGTATATTATTACCGTACATGTGTAGATTTTTCCAGAAAGCAATGGACTCAGGGGTTTTACCGGCCGAAAATTAATCTGCCTTAATTGTCACCATCCCGAAACCAGGGAAAACTACAGATGCCCCTCAAAACTTTCGTCCTATCTCATTATTAAATGTAGATGTTAAAATATACGCAAAAATACTAGCTATGAGACTTTCCCACTTGCTGCCCACGCTGATAGGAGAAGACCAGGTAGGATTCGTAAAGGGTAGACAAGCCTCAGACAATACTCGTAGAGTGTTGGGTATTCTACATACTATAGAACAATCAGAGATGCCTTCGGTAATGCTAGCCCTAGACGCTGAAAAAGCGTTTGATCATATCCATTGGGATACGCTTTTTCGACGTTAGGAAAGATGGGGTTCAGAGGATGTATAATTGACGCTATTAAAGCTCTATATTCATGCCCGTCAGCTCAGGTATATACTAATGGAGTGTTGTCGGACTCCTTCCAAATTACTAACGGCACTACACAAGGCTGCCCTTTATCCCCCTTGTGTTTATATTATCTATGGAACCCCTAGCTCAAGTCTTACGAACACATGCAAACATTCACGGTATATGCATTGACAATTGAGTACATACAATTTCATTATATGCAGATGACATAATACTCTCCTTATCCTCACCAGAAGATTCACTCGAAGCTACTCTAGACTGTATTCAAAAATTTGGACAAGTCTCGCTATACAAATTAAATACCCAGAAGTCTCAAATATTACCACTGAACATTTCGCCCTCTCTACTTCATCTCCTTAAGTATAGATATCCATTTGACTGGAAAGAAAAGGGTATCACATACCTGGGTATAACTCTGACACAATCTCACAAGTCTTTATACAGATCTAACTATGAACCCCTTTTGCAAACAATCCAAGTAGAAATGGCTAGATTACATAAATTTGAAGTGTCTTGGATAGGCAGGATTGCCGCATTCAAAATGTTATTACTACCTAAACTGCTGTATCTGTTTAGAACGGTCCCAATAGCCGTGCCAAAATCTTTCTTCAAATGTATCCAAACGGCTATCATGAAATTTATTTGGTCTTATCGTAAACCACGTGTCGCAGCACATATTTTGACTAGGGATAGAAGACTAGGGGGATTGGGAATACCAGATATTTATGCATACTACTCCTCCACTTTGGTGGCACTCTTAAGTCCAGGGTGGACGACTAATCTCTCAACACATTGGGTTCAAATAGAAACATCTTATGTTTATCCGTCTAGCTTTAAAGCCCTCATGTTTCTCGAACTTTGGAACATAGCCATCCCTGCGCACATCTCCCCAATTACTAAAGCAGCCTTAAGGTGTTGGTCCTACATACAACAACACTCCTCCAATCGTGTGCCTCTTACCAACTCGCAGGTCCCTCTGGAAGTGCTGGAACTGGCCATCCCTCATTTAAATTTAAACAACTGGAAGTCTGGGGGAATCTCCCAAATATCTCAGTTATATTGCAAGGAACAACTGCACTCCTTTGAATATTTGAAGCTTACATACTCCCTTCCAAGGAGTGATTTTTATAAATACTTACAGGTCAGACACTTTATATCAACCTTAAAGGATCGTCACCCTATCTGTAATACAAAACTTTTTAGCTTGCTGGCCAAATCTACTAAGATATTGAAAGGAGTATATGATACATTGTCAAGTCACACAGATTTTAGTAAAACTCACAATATTCTATTATGGGAGCGGATGCTAGGAATGTCATTCGGGGAAGAAACATGGAGGAAAGCATATAACCAGATTCATAGTTCGCTGCAATGTAGCTCCCAGTTAGAAGCGGCTCTAAAAACCCATCTACACTGGTATTACACCCCGGACAAACTACATATAATGTTCCCAGATGTCTCAGTAACATGTTGGAGGGGATGTGGTAACAGAGGCACTCTAATACATGTACTGTGGGAGTGTCCAGTAATACTAAACTACTGGAGAGAGGTATTTGCATTATTAGAAACTATGTTTGACATACGGATTCCTGTATCCCCTCATTTAGCTCTACTGTTTTTACACATGGAAGACATTCCTCCAAAATTCAGAATACTGTCATGTAAAATATTAGCTATGGCAAAGTTAGTGGTGACTAGACGTTGGAAGAGTGTCGATATACCCACCCAGGCCGAACTGTTGTTGCTAATTAACTCCTCTTATGCATATGAAAGAATAATAGCACTTGGCAATCTTAGTTTCCCTAAATTCTCCAACATTTGGGAAAGCTGGTCAACCAGCCCTTTGTGCCATCAAATATAGCTCTTATATAAACAACTGACATCTTAATTAGATTCATATTCATAACAAAACCTTTTGACGATATACAAGCTGCTAGTGATGTTATTCTTATAAAGCACAAGAGAAAGAAAGAGTCAGAAACTATCAATAAATATAAATGCCAAATGGCATAGAAAAATATATATTTTATTGGACAATACAAGTAACACGATTAAAAAAAGACTACAAATCAAAAAAAGAGACTGTATATCTCCAAAAGTATGGGAGAGGAACATGGGTTATAAAGGTAAAACAATACAAACAGCAGTTTATGTCAGTAGTTGTTAGTTTGTAGCAGTGGTTCTAAACAATTTGCAAACGATAGATACAGAAAAAGCAAAGGTTAATTATAACCATACACAATAACGGTACATATCAGCAAAAAGCGATTGGTCTAGTAACAGGCATGAAAAAGATAAGGAACCTAATAGTTAGGCATAGAGAAACTCAGTACGACCAAACCTGCTGTCTAAATAGACATAAGTGTTTAACAACTAAACCTATCGCAAGTTTAAAATAGTAAATGTATCAATCAATGATCGTATGTTTAAAGTTTGCAGAGGAAGCACCGCTAGTACTGACCCATATCGTTCCAGGAATATGGTGACTCCCAGAAGTGGAGAGACCCCAACGCGCGTTTCGCGTAGATGGCTTTTTCAAGGGGTATGACTACTGACATAAACTGCTGTTTGTATTGTTTTACCTTTATAACCCATGTTCCTCTCCCATACTTTTGGAGATATACAGTCTCTTTTTTTGATTTGTAGTCCTTTTTTTTAATCGTGTTACTTGTATTGTCCAATAAAATATATATTTTTCTATGCCATTTGGCATTTATATTTATTGATAGTTTCTGACTCTTTCTTTCTCTTGTGCTTTATCTGATATTTGGAGTTTCTATCATTACTGGGGAGTCGAATAAATGTAACCGCACTTGCTGGCGACTTAACCCATAGATTGTATAGTCCCATGAGACATATGTTTGACATTAGTGATGTTATTCTGTTGTCTTGTTGTAATGTTATTATGTTGGACCGAAACAAAGATGTTTCGATGAATAAGATGCTGTAGTTTTTGCTATATGTATTCAATAATATGTTACATGTATAGTTTGCATCCATTCTTTTTGTGAAAAATTAATAAAAATGATTGAACAGAAAGTAGTAAAACGTAAAAAAAAAAAACATAAATTTGGTATCGCTGTAATTGTATCGACCCACAGAATAAAGTTAACATGTCGTTTATACTGCACGGTGGACACTATAAAAAATAAAAAACAAAACATTACTAGAATTGCTGTTATTTGCTTTCCTTATCTCCCAAAAAATTGAAAAAAATCGCATGTACCCCAAAATGGAACCAATAAAAATTACAGCTCGTTCCTCAAAAACCAAACCCTCAACGGAAAAATAGCACGTTATGAATCAAAACGCAATAATGCAAAATGATGCTAAAGATGGCCCAGACAAATTTTTTAGGTCCAGTAGTTTTTCACTAAAAATCCCACATCATCATTTGCTAGAACCTACAAGTGAACCCCGTAGATGCAGCAGAGACGAGGAAACTTTAGGGACTTGTGCTGCTTATAGGGCTAGTGAAGAAGTCAAAGACTAGACAATACTGGAGCACAGATTTTTTTGTATAATACCCTAAAAACCCGGCCTGTGCATAAAGGATTGGTTCAAAGCGTACCACACCAATCCATGGATTATTAATTGTATTATTCATTCACCCCATTATTACATCATCCTATTATGCCCTGATGTACTCCGCACAGCTTACATATGCCCCACATTATAAGCTGAAATACCAGTAAAATCCCAAACAAAACTACTACCAAGCAAAATCTGCACTCCAAAAGCAAAATAGCGGTCCTTCTGAGCCTGGCAGTTTGCCCAAACAGCAATTTATGACCACATATGGGGTATTACTGTACTCTGTAGAACCCGCTTAACAATTTATGAGGTGTGTGTCTCTAGTGGAACAAGCTGCGCACAACACATTGGGCACCGAAAGTGCATATCTGTGGAAAACGGTAATTTTCAATTTGCAATATCTATAGTGCACTACTTTTTGCAAAACACTTGTGGGGCCAAAATGCTCACTTTACCTCTAGATTAATTCCTTGAGGGATGCAGTTTCCAAAATGGGGTAATTTTTTGGGGGTTCCCACTGTACTGGTACCTCAGCTCAATGCACCATGGTGTCAGAAATCTAATTTTGTAAAATCTCCACTCCAAAAACCAAATGGCGCTCCTACCGTTTAGAGCCTTGCTGTGTGTCCAAATAGCAGTTTACAACCACAATTGGGGTATTGCCTTACTCGGGAGAAATTGCGTGAAAAATTATAGGGTGTCTTTTCTCCTGTATTCCTTGTAAAAAAATGTAAAAATATTTAGCTAAAACAACATATTATTAGAAAAAATTTAGATTTAAATTTTCATGGCTCTATTCTAATAAAATCTATAAAACACTTGAGGTCAAAAATTTACTACAACCCTAATTTAATTCCTTGAGGGGTAAAATCTCAAAAATGGGGGCACATTGGGGAAATTCTACTGTACTAGTGCCTCAGGAAACTTTGCACATGCGACATGGCGCCCAGAAACCAATTCAGCAAAATATGTAGTCAATTAGTCAAATGGCGCTCCTTCTCTTCTGAGTCCTGCCGTGGGGTATTGCTGTACTCGGGAGAAAATGTTTTACAAACGTTGAGGTGCTTTTCTCCTATAGTCCTTGTGAAAATGCAAAATTTTGAGCTAGAACTACATCTGATTGGAAAAAATATATACACTTCCGTTGAAAAGTTTGGGGTCACCCAGACAATTTTGTGTTTTTCATGAAAACTCACACTTATATTTATCAAATGAGTTGCAAAATGACTAGAAAATATAGTCAAGACATTGACAAGGTTAGAAATAATGATTTTTATTTGAAATAATAATTTTCTCCTTCAAACTTTGCTTTCGTCAAAGAATGCTCCATTTGCAGCAATTACAGCATTGCAGACCTTTGGCATTCTAGCTGTTAATTTGTTTAGGTAATCGGGAGCAATTTCACCCCATGATTCCAGAAAGCCCTCCGACAAGTTGGATTGGCTTGATGGGCACTTCTTGCGTACCATACGGTCAAGCTGCTCCCACAACAGCTCTATGGGGTTGAGATCTGGTGACTGCGCTGGCCACTCCATTACAGATAGAATACCAGCTGCCTGCTTCTTTCCTAAATAGTTCTTGTATAATTTGGAGGTGTGCTTTGGGTCATTGTCCTGTTGTAGGATGAAATTGGCTCCAATCAAGCGCTGTCCACAGGGTATGGCATGGCGTTGCAAAATGGAGTGATAGCCTTCCTTATTCAAAATCCCTTTTACCTTGTACAAATCTCCCACTTTACCAGCACCAAATCAACCCCAGACCATCACATTACCTCCACCATGCTTGACAGATGGCGTCAGGCACTCTTCCAGCATCTTTTCAGTTGTTCTGCGTCTCACAAATGTTCTTCTGTGTGATCCAAACACCTCAAACTTCGATTCGTCTGTCCATAACACTTTTTTCCAATCCTCCTCTGTCCAATGTCTGTGTGCTTTTGCCCATATTAATCTTTTCCTTTTATTAGCCAGTCTCAGATATGGCTTTTTCTTTGCCACTCTGTCCTGAAGACAAGCCACCCGGAGTCGCCTCTTCACTGTAGATGTTGACACTGGCGTTTTGCGGGTACTATTTAATGAAGCTGCCAGTTGAGGACCTGTGAGGCGTCTATTTCTCAAACTAGAGACTCTAATGTACTTGTCTTGTTGCTCAGTTGTGCAGCGGGGCCTCCCACTTCTCTTTCTACTCTGGTTAGAGCTTGTGTGTATTGTCCTCTGAAGGGAGTAGTACACACCGTTGTAGGAAATTCTTGGCAATTTCTCGCATGGAATAGCCTTCATTTCTAAGAACAAGAATACACTGTCGAGTTTCACATGAAAGCTCTCTTTTTCTAGCCATTTTGGGAGCTTAATCGAACCCACAAATGTAATGCTCCAGATTCTCAACTAGCTCAAAGGAATGTCAGTTTTATAGCTCCTCTAAACAGCAAAACTGTTTACAGCGGTGCTAACATAATTGCACAAGGGTTTTCAAGTGTTTTCTAATCATCCATTAGCCTTCTAACACAGTTAGCAAACACAATGTAACATTAGAACACTGGAGTGATGGTTGCTGGAAATGGGCCTCTATACACCTATGTAGATATTGCATTAAAAACCAGATGTTTGCAGCTAGAATAGTCATTTAGCACATTAACAATGTATATAGTGCATTTCTGATTAATTTAATGTTATCTTCATTGAAAAAAAATGCTTTTCTTTCAAAAATAAGGAGATTTTAAAGTGACACTAAACTTTTGAACGGTAGTGTATATATTTTATTTTCACATCCTAATTCTAATAAATTCAGCAAAAACCTGTGGGGTCAAAATGTTTACTACACCTCTAGATTAATTCCTCAAGGGGTGTAGTTTACCAAATGGAGTCACATTTCATGGGTTTTTACTGTACTGGTACCTCAGGGGCTCTGTACATGCAACATGGTGCCCAAGAATCAATCCAGCAAAATCTGCGCTCCAAATGCCAAATGGTGTGCCTGGAGTTCTGCTGTGTATCCAAACAGCAGCTTATGACCACATATGGGGTATTTCCCTACTCTGAAGAAGTTGCTTTACAAATGTTGGGGTGCTTTTTCTCTTTCATTTGTTGAGAAAATGAACATTTTTGAACTACAGCTACGTCACTGCCCATTTCTAATAAAATCTATGAGAGACCTGTGTGGTCAAAATGCTCAATATACAACTAGATGAATTCCACAATGGGTGTAGTTTGCCAAATGGAGTAACTTTTGGGGAGTTTCTACTGTACTGGAACCTTAGGGGCTTTGCAAATGC
This sequence comes from Rhinoderma darwinii, assembly GCF_050947455.1. Classification (NCBI taxonomy): domain Eukaryota; kingdom Metazoa; phylum Chordata; class Amphibia; order Anura; family Rhinodermatidae; genus Rhinoderma; species Rhinoderma darwinii. Next base: position 368,483,939 of record NC_134688.1, read on the forward strand.
AACATGGTGCAGAGAAGCCAATCCAGCAAAATCTGCGCTCCAAAAGCCAAATGGCGTGCTGTAACGCCCGTGCTCGCTGACTACGAACTCCTCTCTTCCTGATGACACCCTTCTCTACAGAGATGTCTGCACATGTGGCCGTCCTGTTCCGCAGCCACTACTAAGGTGTGCTCGCGAGCTCAGTCCAGTCTTAAGGAGCCAGAGCGCACACATGTGTGAGATTGAGCTGATTGCTCCCAGATCACCCTGGACTATAAGAAGGGCTCTGCCCCTCCCTGCATTGCCTGAGGTTTGTTATCGTTACCCTAGTCTTTCTTTGCAAATGGTCTCCTAAGTGTTTTCCAGTTCCCAGTGTTTCCCGTGTCCTGCTACCTGTAACCTGTATCCCGTGCTATCCTGGTCCAAGTGCCGTATTGAGTTGGAGTCGTGCTGCGCTAAATACCACGCCTGTCCTGCTACACCACGCCTGGTGTCAACCTGCTGCATAGTCCCTTCCGAGCCTGCCTTGCTACTGTCTGAGCTACCACAGGTACACCTATCTGAACTATATACTGTGACTTGTGTCCTGTTGGCCAGCTGCCATACCGTTAAGGCGGTATGGCCCAGTGGGTCCACGTACCCAACGTGATAGTAAGCTCAGGCCATGTACCCAACTGGTCAATACAAGACCATGATCATATCACAAGAGATGCGGGCGGATATGCTAGGGCTCCGGTCTTGACAGGACCAGGTCCCTTGCATGGGCGAACACCATCTCGGAAAGACAAGGACCAGAGACCCGTGATTTCCAGGGGTTCCTACGGACATTTCGCACGGTGTTTGAGGACCCTGGACGAGTCTCGTCTGCAGCTTTCTCCTTGTTGAACCTACGCCAGCGACAATTCCGTGGGCGAGTACGCCATCCACTTCCGCTCCCTGGTGGGAGAATTGTTGTTCAACAATGAGGTCCTGGTGGCTACATTCTGGCAGGGACTGTCTCCTGAAATTAGGACGAGCTTGCCGCCCGAGATCTGCCGTCTACCCTGGATGACCTCATCCTTCTGGCCGCTCGGATATATATAAGGTTCCGAGAACAGTTCCAAGAGGCTAACCGGGAGGGAGGACTCCCTAGCCCAGTTACTACTGTGCAGCAACCCCTGCTGTCCTCATCAGCTGTTCCTCCAAAGGAGTCTTTGAAGATGGATCATCTCAAGCTGTCTACCCTGCAGAGACATCGCTCTCACTTCGGGACTCTGAATTGCGGCCTCGGAGACCATCTTGTGCGTCTGTGCCCCCAAAGGCCCCAGAGCCTTGGCTTGGTTGGAGAGTCAACCCTGGGTGAAGAGGGGCTTTTTTCTAAATTGTCTATTACCGTGACCATAATGTCCGGCGAGAGAACGCACAGGGTCGCTGCTAATCTGGACTATGGATCCGCAGCTAACTTCATTTGGAGAAAGCTGGTGGATCTTCTCCAGTTGCCCACAACACCTCTGGAGAAGGTTTGATGGTTGCATTTGTGAATGGACTACCTCTGCCAGACCCAGTTGTAGCTGTGACCAAGCCGCTGAGGCTCGAAGTGGGAGCCCTCCATTCCGAGCTCCTGGACTGGAATTCTGGAGAGGTTCTCGAGTGAGGTCCTGAGTGTCTCAACCGCTGCCTGGTACAGGTTCATCCGGCTCAGCCTTCTCTGACCCAGTCCTTGTCATTATTCTGTTTTCTCGGATGTCTTCAGCAAGAATGAGGCGAAGACGCTACCCCCACACCGGACGTATTACTGTCCTATCGAGTTGATTCCTGGCTCATATCTTCGCCGTGGTAGGGTATATCCTCCCTCCTTGCCAGAGACTCAGTCCATGTCCGCCTATGTTAAGGAGAACTTGGAGAGGGGCTTCATAAGGAGCCGGGTTCTTCTTTGTCAAGAAAAAAGATGGTTCTCTGCATCCTTGCATTGACTACTGGGGTCTCAACCAGACCACTGTAAAAAATAGATATCCGTTGCCATTCATTTCTGAACTGCTTGACTGTTTGATCGTATACAAGAAGCCAAGAAGTTAGACCTGCGTGGGGCTTACAACCTAATCCGGATTTGCCAGGGTGATGAATGGAATACATAATTTAACACCCGTGACGGACACTATGAATATTTAGTAATGCCCTTCGGCCTGTGTAATTCTCCCACGCTCCTCCAAGAGTTCGTTAACGACATCTTCCGTGCCCTCCTCTATGTTTGCGTTCTGGTCTATCTTGATGACATCTTGATTTTCTCTTCAGATCCAATGACGCATCAGAGACATGTCCGTCAAGTTTTGCTGTGGTTAAGAGAGAATCACCTGTGCGCCTAGTTGTCTAAGTGCAAGGGAGTACAAACAGGGAACACGCAAGGGAAGGGGCAGTAGCCCACGGAACGCCGCGAGGAAACGGAGCGGTAAATGAGTCAGTCAGGATCAGGATGTAGTGGAGTATACCAACGAGAGCACGGAGCAGGAAGCAAGCCAGGGGCAAAGCGAAGCAGGATAAGCAGAACTGAAGCAAGGCAGAAGCACGGCAGAAGCAGGCTGGAGCAAGGCAGCAGTGGGGCCAGGAATCCAAGAAGAATAACAAGCACAGAGGAAGAGAACACGGCAGGTATAAATGGACAGGGGGCGGAGCTAACTCCGACTGACCAGGCCGCGATAGGCTCTCCCACTCCTGAGCCTGCCACCCTGGTTGGTGGGAGCCGGTGTCAGTCTAAGAGGTCTGGCCTCAGGTGTCGACTGATTAATCCCGGGAGTATACACAGACGTAGTACCTGGCAGATCCTTTACAATACTCCACCTTTTATGAGGGGCCACCGGACCCTTACTAAGAGGACCCGGTTTAGTGGGGAAGAGAAGGTGGAGCCTCCTGATCAATACCCCAGCGTGAACATCACGAGCTGGTACCCAAGTCCTCTCCTCCGGCCCGTATCCTCTCCAATGGACCAGGTACTGGAGGGAGCCCTGGATCATCCTACTGTCCATAATCTTGGCCACCTCGAATTCCACCCCCTCAGGGGTGAGAACGGGAACAGGAGGTTTCCTCGAGGGGGACCAGGACGGGGAGCAGCGTTTAAGGAGGGAGGCATGGAAGACGTCATGTATGCGAAAGGATGGGGGCAGCTCCAGACGGAAGGATACAGGGTTGAGGACTTCAATGATCTTATAAGGTCCAATAAATCGGGGAGCAAACTTCCTGGACGGGACCTTAAGGCGCAAGTTCCTGGACGACAACCAGACCAGATCCACGACGACAAACCGTGGGTTAGCAGAACGTCTACTATCAGTCTGAATCTTTTGTACGCTCTGGGACGCCTCTAGGTTCTTCTGAACCAGGGCCAAGACTGTGCACAGTTCCCGATGAACGTCCTCTACCTCGGGATTATTGGAACAACCAGGAGAAACGGAGGAGAACCTTGGGTTAAACCCGAAATTACAGAAAAACGGGGAGACCCCTGACAAGTTACTGACCCGGTTATTCAGGGAAAATTCGGAGAGGGGAAGGAATGAGACCCAATCAAATTGACAGTCAGAGATGAAACACCTTAAATATTGTTCCAGGGATTGGTTAGTCCTTTCTGTTTGGCCATTAGTTTCGGGATGGAAGGCGGAGGAGAAGGACAGATCAGTCTCCAACTTTTTACAAAAAGCTCTCCAAAATAAGGAAACAAATTGTACCCCTCTGTCAGAAACGATATTGACTGGGGCCCCATGGAGGCGCAGAATGTGTTTAACAAACAAAGAAGCTAACGTCTTGGCGTTAGGTAGTTTCTTAAGGGGCACAAAGTGGCACATCTTGCTGAAGCGGTCTACTACCACCCACACCACCGACTTGCCCTGAGATGGAGGCAAATCGGTGATAAAATCCATGGAGATATGGGTCCAAGGTCTCTGGGGAATGGGCAAGGAACGTAGTAAGCCCGCAGGTCGGGACCTAGGGGTCTTGGACCTAGCACAAACCTCACAAGCGGCGACGTAAGCCCTAACGTCTTTAGGCAACCCAGGCCACCAATAGTTTCTGGTAATGAGGTGTTTGGTACCCAAGATGCCAGGATGACCAGATAGTGCAGAGTCATGGTTTTCCCTGAGTACCCTTAGCCGGTATTGCAGGGGGACAAACAGTTTGTCCCCAGGGAGGTTCCCGGGAGCTGAACCTTGATCAGCCGCGATGTCAGAAGCTAAATCAGAATCAGTGGCAGAAACGATTATACCAGGGGGTAAAATACAAGCAGGATCCTTCTCGGGAGGAGGATTGGCCATGAAACTACGTGACAGTGCATCAGCCTTAATATTTTTGGACCCAGCCCTATAGGTAACCAAGAAATTAAATCTGGTAAAGAATAGTGCCCAACGAGCTTGTCTAGGATTAAGCCTCCGGGCAGATTCTAGGAAAACCAGATTCTTGTGGTCAGTAAGGACCGTTACCTGGTGTCTGGCCCCCTCCAGGAAGTGACGCCACTCTTCAAAAGCCCATTTAATGGCTAAAAGTTCGCGGTTGCCGATATCATAGTTACTCTCCGTGGGCGAAAATTTCCTAGAGAAGTAAGCACAGGGGCGGAGATGGGTGAGGGAGCTGGTACCCTGGGACAAGACGGCCCCCACTCCCACCTCGGATGCGTCAACCTCCACAATAAATGGCTCCCTTTGGTTGGGCTGAACCAGCACGGGGGCCGAGATAAAGCACTTCTTTAGGGTCTCAAAAGCCTGGACAGCCTCAGGGGGCCAATGGAGGACATCAGCACCCTTGCGAGTAAGGTCCGTAAGAGGCTTAGCGACGACCGAGAAGTTGGCAATAAATCTCCTGTAATAGTTAGCGAACCCCAAAAAACACTGTAGCGCCTTCAGGGAGGCAGGTTGGACCCATTCCGCCACAGCCTGAACCTTGGCAGGGTCCATGCGGAATTCATGAGGAGTGAGGATTTGACCTAAAAATGGTATCTCCTGTACCCCAAACACACATTTTTCGGTCTTCGCAAACAGATTATTTTCCCGGAGGACCTGGAGGACCTTCCTGACATGCTCCACGTGGGAGGACCAGTCCTTGGAAAACACCAGTATGTCATCAAGGTACACTACAAGAAAATTACCCAGGTAATCTCTCAGAATTTCATTAATAAAATTCTGGAAGACGGCAGGGGCATTACACAACCCAAAGGGGAGTTCTGGCCTCAGGTGTCGACTGATTAATCCCGGGAGTATACACAGACGTAGTACCTGGCAGATCCTTTACAGCAACCATGGTTAACCGATGCAAAGGAGGTGTTCTCGGATAGCATGAATTTGACCACTACAAGTACCCCAACGCTGAAATCAGCATTTAATACACTATCCAATACCTATAAAGATAACATCAGATCATGGTGGGAGGTCAAAAGTCTGGAAAACTATAAACAACAAAATATAGTCCCCAAAGGTCTAATGCCCTGTTCACACTGAGTTTTTTGTCGTGGAAACCGCTACCGCAAAACTCAAAAATCGCCCGAAAATGTTTCCCATTGATTTTAATGGGAGGCTGACGAGTTTTTTTACCGCGAGCGGAAAAAACTGCGTCGCGGAAAGAAGTAGCGACATGACCCATCTTGAGGCGGTTTCCGCCTCCAAAACACCATTTCAATCAGTCAGAAACGGGGAAAAAACGCCTCGACGAGTGTTTTGACGAGTTTTTGCCAAACCACTTTGCAAAAAACGTCTGGAGCAGGTTTTGCAGGAGAAATTTTCCTCCTGCAAAAAACTCTGTGTGTGTGAACACAGCCTTAGAATTGATATTATTCCAGCAAGGAGAGCAAGAACACCAGAACTTTTGGAGAAATGCATAATGAAAGCAACAGCGAGCTCTGTACGTTTCATCAGAATACTATTAGAACAAGAGAATAAAAATATAGAAAAATCCTCATTAGTATTAAAGAAATAGATTGAAAAAACAAAGATCGTTAAAAATAATGGGGCATTTGAACAGCAGGAGGCCCAACTGCAACAGACAATACAGAAGCTACAAATAGCAAACAAGGAAAGAAAGCATTTACAATTTACAAAAGATTTACAGGCTTTTAAGGAACATAGAGCCTATCATTTTGAGGGTTCAATTCAAGGAACTGATTCAAACTTCCTCTTCAGACATTGAACAATCCGACTCAGAAGGCACTGTAAAACAACACCTGGGCCTTAGTTATAGTAACCCCAGAATGGGCCCCTCCAATAGGAGAGGATATACTGGTAATAGAGATTTTTTAGGGACCAATTACCCGTCAACCAGCTATGCACTACAAACTGGGTCCACACAACAATAATGAGATCTAGGAGTGCACAATATGTGAACCCCACAGGCTCTGTTTTAGAGAAAAATGGGGAACAAGAGAGTAGCACAAATAAGATGCAAATTATTAACATCTCCCAAAAAATTCTATCAACAGAAGACATCACATTATTAACAAAGGGACTGTCATATGTCCCTACAACTCGGTTTGAAACATTTGAATGGATCAAGGATCTAAACCTATTCGCGTAAAAATTGAAATGGGTCAAGTGTTATAAGAACCATGACCTTAAGCAATGTAGGGAACTGGGAATAGAAGAGGCAGACTATCCAGACTTTCTAAATCTGATGGATCTCCTGAAAGAAAATGAGGGAGTGTTGGGCCAGGGTCCTTTCACAAAATTAATGAATAAAAGTACAAAATCTGCACCTTTGGGTGAAACACACAACATCGATCTTTTTGTCGAATTGGTAACAAAGGAAATAGAACATTTGTGGGCGAATAAAGATCAATACCAGCATTATAACAACCTTAAACCTGAGGAGACTGCTACATTACTAGAATTAGAGAATGATAAATCAATTGTAATAAAACCCACAGACAAGGAGGAGAACCTAGTAGTTATGTACATACAAGTATACAAAATGATGTGCCAACGCATACTGTATGACAGACTACAACTACCAAAAATTGGTGAATAATCCAATAAACGTTGACGTCGAGGAACTTCAAAGCATTCTATACAAGGCTGTCACGTGGGGTTCGTGGACCCACTGGACCATACCGCTTTGGCGGTATGGCAGCTGGCCAACAGGGCGCAGGTTAGAGTCTATAGTTCATATAGGGTACCTGTGACAGCTCTGACAGCAGCAAGGCAGGCTTGGCTGGGACTAGGCAGCAGGTACACGTCAGGCATGGAGTAGCAGGACAGGCGTGGTATACAGCACAGCACGGCAACAGCTCAACACGGCACTAGATCAGGATACAGGTTACAGTATACAGGAACAGGGAACACTGGGAGCAGGAAACACTAGGGGACCATTCGCAAGACAAACTTAGGATACGACAACAATGCTCAATCGTGGGAGGAAGAGCTGAGACCTTCTTATAGCCCAGTGTGCTCTGGAAGCAATCAGCTAAATCTCCCACGTGCTCTTGCTTCTTTAAGTCTGGACTGAGCTCGCGAGCGCACCCTGGTGGTCACTGTGGAACAGGACGGCCGTATGTGCAGACATCTCTGGAGAGAAGGGCGTCGACTGGATGGAAGGAGTTTGTTGTCAGTGACCACGGATGTCACAAAGGCTATGAGAGATAAACTGTTTAGTAAACACGAATTTGAATTTATGTGTACAAAAAATCCACAAATTCTAACTTTTTATAGTGTATTAAAAATACACAAAGTTACGAACCCCCTAGAAGGTCAGTCAATAGTGTCTGGCATTGATGGTCTATCACAAAACATCAGTGTATTTGTAGACAATATCCTGCGGGACTTTGTCCATGCTCTCCCCTCCTACTTAAGGGACACCACTGACATCCTAAAGAGGTTGGAAGGGATAGAGATTCCTTCTGGAGCAATGTTGGCAAGCTTAGATGTGGAGGCTCTTTATAGCTTCATACCCCATGATCAGGGATTCGAGGCTGTACGGTGCTTCCTTGAAACATGGGGTACCCAATTCAAGGCTCATAATCAGCTAATTCTTAATATGTTGAATTTCATTTTGACCAAGAATATTTTTCTATTTGGGGGGCAACTTTTTCACCAACTGAGGGGGACTGCAATGGGCAGCCCCTGTACTCCCAGCTATGAAAATCTCTATCTGGGCTGGTGGGAGTACCAGGTGGTCTTTTGGGACAGTCACCATCCAATTAGTCTGAAGAGAGGAATCCCTAAAGGACAATACCTCAGACTTAGGAGAAATTGTTCGGACTTCATGAATAAGTCTAGACAATTGTGACAGAGGTTCCAGACAAGCGGCTATCCGGATAAAATCCTTAGAGATGCGTATCATAATGCACTATCCAATAATAGAACTAACTTATTGGTCCCGAAAAAAAATACAAAGGAGGAGATTCAAACCCAGATCAGTGTAGTAGGTACTTATGATAATAGGCATAGAGGGATCAGGACCATATTTCAAAAGTTTTGAGGTGTCCTAACTGCCGATAATGATCTTACGAAAGCAGTTGCTTCCTACCCACTTATCACATTTAGAAAGGGTAAGAATCTCAAGGACCGTTTGGTTCACAGTCACTTCACCATGTGTTCACCACTGATAGGATGGCTGTCGGACATTCCAGCGGGAACATATAAATGTGGATCATGCAAGGCATGCAAGTATATTGTTAAAAGCAAAACCTTTCAGAGTGCGACCACAGAACAAATTTTCAAAAATAGGGAATTTGGAAACTGTAAATCCAAGGGTGTTGTGTATATGGCAACATGCACTTGCCCACAAAATTATCAATTTGGGAATTCAGGAGAAGAGTCCTGGATCACATTGGAAATATCTACAGGAAAGACGATACATGTCTAGCAAGACACATGCGAGAGATACACAACAATAGAGAGGAAGACATCACGTTCCAAATTATAGAGGTGATCAGATCATCCAACCGTGGAGGTAATCTAGATAGACTTCTACTTCATAAGGAATGCAGATGGATTTACAGACTTCATACATCAAGCCCCATGGATATTAATGATTATCTGTCATTTACCAGTTTCATATAGGTATGTAGAGTAAGATATATGTCCCTTCATACTACATAGATGAAACTTTATATCCATACTATATTGCTCTAAAATATAATCGGGTGGTTCACTCAAATAACATTGTCTTATGTTCTCCCTAAATGGGACTGTTCATCTGTATGGGGTCGAGCTATGCCGCCGATATATGGGGGATGGTATTTTTGGATAATAGTGGCTTGTTATCCTAGACGGGACTGTGTTCTGCTTAACCGGTTAAGGACTAGGCTGTTTTACAGCTAAATGACCAGAGCAAATTTCACAATTTTGCTATGCGCTTCTTTAGATGACTATAACTCAGCAGGTGAATAAAGTTCATCTTTGAATTTTACACTCTTTTTAAAGGACAGATAGGGCTTTGTTTTAGTGGCATTTGTCAGTATATATCATTTTTTTTTTTTTCACTAAAGTGGGCAAAATTGGAAAAAAATGCAAGAATTTAACAATTGCGTCGGTTTATGCTAGCATTTTTCACACACGGTATGAACCACGGCCAAAATTAATCTCCTTTCACATTCTTCCACTTCTCCCATGCATGGGGATACCAAATATGTGAGCCTTATTCACTGTGCGGGCATGTGCCAGGGCTTGGCATAAAAGGAGGCTTTTTGGCCTTTTCGGTCCAGGAATTTTGCATTTGATTTTAGAGCCGCATACTGTTTTCTGGGGGGCCTAATGCTGCTGAAACATTAGAAACACCCCATAAATGACTTCATTCACACAAGTAGACCCCACAAGGTTTCCTTCAAGGGGTTTATCATATTTTTAGCAAGTCCAGTTTTCTTCTGAAAGTTTCTTGAATAAGATGGAACAAAATAAAATCAGCACTTTTTTAGCAAATGCGTCAGTTTAGGCTAGTATTTTTCACACACGGTATAGACCACGGACAAAATTCATCTCCTTTCACGTTCTTCCACTTCTCCCGTGCATGGGGATACCAAATATGTGTGCCTTATTCACTGTGCGGGCATGTGCCAGGGCTTGGCATAAAAGGAGGCTTTTTGGCCTTTTCGGTCCAGGAATTTTGCATTTGATTTTAGAGCCGCATACTGTTTTCTGGGGGGCCTAATGCTGCTGAAACATTAGAAACACCCCATAAATGACTTCATTCACACAAGTAGACCCCACAAGGTTTCCTTCAAGGGGTTTATCATATTTTTAGCAAGTCCAGTTTTCTTCTGAAAGTTTCTTGAATAAGATGGAACAAAATAAAATCAGCACTTTTTTAGCAAATGCGTCAGTTTAGGCTAGTATTTTTCACACACGGTATAGACCACGGACAAAATTCATCTCCTTTCACGTTCTTCCACTTCTCCCGTGCATGGGGATACCAAATATGTGTGCCTTATTCACTGTGCGGGCATGTGCCAGGGCTTGGCATAAAAGGAGGCTTTTTGGCCTTTTCGGTCCAGGAATTTTGCATTTGATTTTAGAGCCGCATACTGTATTCTGGGGGCCTAATGCTGCTGAAACATTAGAAACACCCTATAAATGACTTCATTCACACAAGTAGACCCCACAAGGTTTCCTTCAAGGGGTTTATCATATTTTTAGCAAGTCCAGTTTTCTTCTGAAAGTTTCTTGAATAAGATGGAACAAAATAAAATCAGCACTTTTTTAGCAAATGCGTCAGTTTAGGCTAGTATTTTTCACACACGGTATAGACCACGGACAAAATTCATCTCCTTTCACGTTCTTCCACTTCTCCCGTGCATGGGGATACCAAATATGTGTGCCTTATTCACTGTGCGGGCATGTGCCAGGGCTTGGCATAAAAGGAGGCTTTTTGGCCTTTTCGGTCCAGGAATTTTGCATTTGATTTTAGAGCCTCATACTGTTTTCTGGGGGGCCTAATGCTGCTGAAACATTAGAAACACCCCATAAATGACTTCATTCACACAAGTAGACCCCACAAGGTTTCCTTCAAGGGGTTTATCATATTTTTAGCAAGTCCAGTTTTCTTCTGAAAGTTTCTTGAATAAGATGGAACAAAATAAAATCAGCACTTTTTTAGCAAATGCGTCAGTTTAGGCTAGTATTTTTCACACACGGTATAGACCACGGACAAAATTCATCTCCTTTCACGTTCTTACACTTCTCCCGTGCATGGGGATACCAAATATGTGTGCCTTATTCACTGTGCGGGCATGTGCCAGGGCTTGGCATAAAAGGAGGCTTTTTGGCCTTTTCGGTCCAGGAATTTTGCATTTGATTTTAGAGCTGCATACTGTTTTCTGGGGGGCCTAATGCTGCTGAAACATTAGAAACACCCCATAAATGACTTCATTTACACAAGTAGACCCCACAAGGTTTCCTTCAAGGGGTTTATCATATTTTTAGCAAGTCCAGTTTTCTTCTGAAAGTTTCTTGAATAAGATGGAACAAAATAAAATCAGCACTTTTTTAGCAAATGCGTCAGTTTAGGCTAGTATTTTTCACACACGGTATAGACCACGGCCAAAATTCATCTCCTTTCACATTCTTCCACTTCTCCCGTGCATGGGGATACCAAATATGTGTGCCTTATTCGCTGTGCGGGCATGTGCCAGGGCTTGGCATAAAAGGAGGCTTTTTGGTCCAGGAATTCTGCATTTGATTTTAGAGCCGCATACTGTTTTCTGGGGGGCCTAATGCTGCTGAAACATTAGAATCACCCCATAAATGACTTAATTCACACAAGTAGACCCCACAAGGTTTCCTTCAAGGGGTTTATCATATTTTTAGACAGTCCAGTTTTCTTCTGAAAGTTTCTTGAATAAGATGGAACAAAATAAAATTACCTTTTTTTTTTAACAAATGCGTCAGTTTATGCTAGCTTTTTCACACACAAAATGGACCACGGACAAAATTCATCGCATTTCACATTCTTCCACTTCTCCCGTGCATGGGGATACCAAATATGTGTGCTTTATTCACGGGCATGTGCCAGGGCTTGGCATAAAGGGAGGCTTTTTGGCCTTTTCGGTCCAGGAATTCTGCACTTGATTTTATAGCCGCATACTGTTTTCTGGGGGCCGTAATGCTGCTGAAACATTAGAAACACCCCATAAATGACTTCATTCACACAAGTAGACCCCACAAGGTTTCCTTCAAGGGGTTTATCATATTTTTAGACAGTCCAGTTTTCTTCTGAAAGTTTCTTGAATAAGATGGATCAAAATAAAATTAGCAATTTTTTAGCAAATGCGTCAGTTTATGCCAGCATTTTTCACACACGGCTTAGACCACGGTCAAAATTAATCTCCGTTCACATTCTGCCACTTCTCCCGTGCACGGGGATACCAAATATGTGGCCTTATTTATCACATAGAGATGTAGGAGGGCGGAGGATAGAAGAAGATTATTTCACAAATCGCTTTTTTTCAAAGCTGGTTTTACAAAACTCAACAGAGTTTCTATAACACTTCCAAAATATCTGCTCTTGAAGCAGAAATCCCAAAATATTCATCTAGGGGTATAATGGGAATTAATTTTTTGGGGTTTTCTAAAATAAGAAATTTCAGGTTAATGCAAATGGAGCTCTCCAGCAGATGAACTTTAGAAAACATCAAACATGACATCCACCCCCCACCCATTCCCTCCCTCACCCTTGGAGTAAAATCAGGGGAATAATAAAAACGTAATGTAGGGCAAATATATTTTCAACAAATTAACTAAAATCTAATAATTCAGAACAGTGTGGTATTTTTTAAAACATGGCTCAATGCACAGGCCTGGTTGCGAGGGACATGAGGGACAGAAATATCGGGAATCTTTGCAGTGCCCGTCTTTTCTGCAGACGCGGCACTTTTTCTGGGGGTTGCTTCTGGTTGCTGTTGGGGGAATCCGACTGATGAAGTGTCTTTCAGTCAGTCGCGTGACATCCTCAGACTGGGGGCATTCTCGGGTGTCCTGAACATCAAAAATGAGGCCTTCAATAATTTTTTCCTGGAAATCCAGGTATGTGTCTCTGCCTCTGTTTTTTTTATAGAGCACAAATGAGTTGTGGATGGCCACCTGTAACAAATAAATGGCCACCTTTTTGTACCAGGTTTTAGTTTTGCGTTTTACTAAATAGGGCTGTAAAACCTGGTCGCTTAAATCCACCCCCCCCCATGTACTTGTTATATTCGGACACGCTCACTGGTTTGTGCTTGTCCGATGTTGCCCCTCTTTCCCTCACTGCCACTGTTCCTGCGGTATGAATCGTGCTTAGCACATACACATCTTTGCGATCCCTGAACTTGACCGCCAGCAATTCTTCAGATGCATAAGCACAGGAGTCCCCCTTTACCATGCGCTTCCCCACTAATTGCTGTGGAAAACCAATTCTGTTTTTGCGCATGGTACCACATGCCCCAGTCCTTGCAGCATGCAAATGCCTAAACAGGGGCACACTAGAATAAAAATTATCACAGTACAGGTGGTACCCTTTGTGAAGCAGAGGCTGCATTATCTCCCACACAATCTTACTGCTGGTGGAAAGATCAGGGGGGCATCCAGGAACATTTATTGTGCGGTCCCGCCCTTCATAAATCCTGAAGGCGGTGGTATATCCTGACCCGCTTTCACACAATTTGTAGAGCTTAACGCCATATCTTGCCCTTTTGGAAGGTAGATATTGGCGAAAGCTAAGTCTGCCATGAAAGTTGAGGAGGGATTCGTCCACACTTACATTCTGCTCAGGGGTGTAGAGTTGCAGAAATAAATTATTCAGGGAATTTATTAGCGGTCTTATTTTGAACAGCCGATCCCGGTTTGCATCGGTACTTGGGGGGGCCTGTGCGTTGTCATTGAAGTGGAGGAACCTCATTATTGTCTCATAACGAGACCTGGGCATTACTGCAGAATATACTGGGGTGGCTTGGGCGGGTCTTGTTGACCAGTAAGACCTAATGGAGGGCTTTTTGACAATACCCATATTTAGGGTGAGCCCCAAAAAATTTTTTAATTCCTGCAAATTGGTGGGCGTCCAATCTCTGGCATGGGTGGATGAAGGTTTCTGCCTTATATATTGCGTGGCATATAAATTTGTTTCGTGGACAATATGATTTAGGATGTCGTCCGTTATAAATAAATGGAAGTAATCCATTTGGACAAAATTTGTATTGTCCACGGTTATGCCAGGAGTGGCCGTAAATCCGTGGATTCTAGGCCCAAAAGATGGGGCAGGTGCCCATACAAGAGCCTGGACTGGAGGGACCAGGCTGTCCCGTGCTACAGCGCTACTTGGCCCTGCGCTTTCATGTTCTGCAGTTTCGACTGCATCAGGGACAACGTCCCCTGAAGATGAACCTGAAGTGACGCTGTCATCGTCACTACCTAAAACAGGTTCCATCTCGGACGCCATCTCTGATGCGGTCTCCGACTCAGACCACAGCATGGCGTATGCCTCCTCGGCGCTAAACAACTTCCTCGCCATAACGTAACTAACACTAACACTAACTAAACAAATTTTTTTTTTTTTTTTATAAAACACACAAACTAACTGCTATATATATCTACACTACCGCTAACAAAAAAATAAACCGCTATTGCTATATATATTATATATATGTGGATATATATATAATTATATACTCCCTACCTGCCTATTCTAATAGAATAAAAGAAAGAAAGGTAGATAGATAGAAAAAAAGATAGATGGATAGATAGATTGTATAGATAGATAGAAATCTATCTATACAGAGAATGTTTTAGTGTAACTGTATTTTTTTTCACTGTATTCTTCTGGCAGCAATTCTCTCGAGTCTCTTCTTCTCCTCAAACTGAAACAATGTTTGAGGAGAAGAAAAGAGGCAGGAGATTTACTGCCAGAAAAGTCAAAATAAAACAAATGTGGTCGCTGTGATAGGTTTTCACAGCGACCACATGATCAGGGACCATCAGATTGGTCCCTGATACTCTGCCCAGTGCCCAGAGCTGTTGGTAACAGCGAGGGCACAGGGCTGTGTGCACGCGATCGCGTGCACACTGTTTTCTATGCAGAAATGCATGTGATCGCTGTGATTGGTTGTCACAGCGATCACATGTTCAGGGGCCAAAAGATTGACCCCTGACATTCTGCCCAGTGCCCATGGCTGTTAGTAACAGCCAGGGCACAGAGCTGTGTGCACGCGATCGCGCGTGCACAGTCTCTGAAGTGCGGCCGTATATATACTATACGCCGGACTTTAGAGACCCTGACTGCTGGCCGTATATTTACGGCCAGCGGTCGGGAACCTGTTAAAGAGGCTCTGTCACCAGATTTTGCAACCCCTATCTGCTATTGCAGCAGATAGGCGCTGCAATGTAGATTACAGTAACGTTTTTAATTTAAAAAAACGAGCATTTTTGGCCAAGTTATGACCATTTTTGTAGTTATGCAAATGAGGCTTGCAAAAGTCCAAGTGGGTGTGTTTAAAAGTAAAAGTCCAAGTGGGCGTGTATTATGTGCGTACATCGGGGCGTTTTTAATACTTTTACTAGCTGGGCGCTCTGACGAGAAGTATCATCCACTTCTCTTCAGAAAGCCCAGCTTCAGCCAGATCACGCTGTGACGTCACTCACAGGTCCTGCATCGTGTCAGACGAGCGAGGACACATCGGCACCAGAGGCTTCAGTTGATTCTGCAGCAGCATCGGCGTTAGCAGGTAAGTCGATGTAGCTACTTACCTGCAAACGCTGATGCTGCTGCAGAATCAACTGTAGCCTCTGGTGCCGATGTGTCCTCGCTCGTCTGACACGATGCAGGACCTGTGAGTGACGTCACAGTGTGATCTGGCAGAAGCTGGGCGTTCTGAAGAGAAGTGGATGATACTTCTCATCAGAACGCCCAGCTAGTAAAAGTATTAAAAACGCCCCGATGTACGCACATAATACACGCCCAGTTGTACTTTTACTTTTCAACACGCCCAGTTGTACTTTTGCAAGCCTCATTTGCATAACTACAAAAATGGTCATAACTTGGCCAAAAATGCTCGTTTTTTAAAAATAAAAACGTTACTGTAATCTACATTGCAGCGCCTATCTGCTGCAATAGCAGATAGGGGTTGCAAAATCTGGTGACAGAGCCTCTTTAAGCTTTATATTGTTCTGTGTCTGGATAGTTATCTAACTAAGTATTCTAAAGTTGAAAATCTAAGTTTAGCAATATACATCGGTTGTCCAGTAAGACTAAAAAGCCTACACACACACCAATAAATAATTGTATCCCCCGCTTCATGCAATTATTATCGATGATTGTGGTACAGCTTATAGGACAGGCTGGACGGTGTTGCATGCCCCGACATGGCCCCACCCCCTGCCCTAGCGTGGAATGAGGACCTGGGAGCTGTCTGATCCATGCCAGTGTTGGTCATGGACATCGCACTGAGAATAGCGCAAAGTCATTACTCCAATCACCACTCCACATGTCATCTAGGAGAGGCTGGGAGCTGCCAGCCTATGATTGGATACATACGACGTGCCCCTTTCGAAAGGGGTGGGACATGCACTATGCGCTGAGTCCTATCATTGGTTAAGGCCTTCACAGGGGGGGTGGACACTTCACCTATTTAAGATTTAATAGAATAATTCTAGAAGATTTAATAGACTATGGGCTTATTCAGACGAACGGGATATACGTCCGTGCAACGCGCGTGAATTTCACGCACGGACCTATATTAGTCTATGGGGCAGTACAGACAGTTGCGTGATTTTTACGCAGCGTGAGTCCGCTGCAAAAAAGTCACGATATGTCCGTTCTTTGGGTGTATTTCGCGCATCATGCACCCATTGAAGTCAATGGGTGAGTGAAAATCACGCATGCCACACGAAAGCATTTCCGTGGGACAAGGGTGATTCGCACAACAGCTGTCAAACTATGAATGTAAACAGAAAATCACCACGTGCTTTTCTGTTTACAAACATCCAAACGGAGTGTCATAATGATGGCGGCTGCGCGAAAATCACGTAGCCGCGCATCATACGGGGCTGACACACGGAGCTGTTAAGTGCCTTTTGCGCACGCAAAACGCCGCATTTTTTGCGTGTCCAAAATGCACACGCTCGTGTGACTCCGGCCTAATTCTGCAGGCCCCTGAAGACTTACGGCAGATATATAATGTAAAGAAACACGTAGGGCTTATACTTGGTGGCTGAATAGATAAATGAACCTCAACAGGGCTGTTACTTGGTAGATACACTTACAATTACACTTACAATTGTGCTTCAATTTCACTTCTACTGTTGACTCTGAATCTGGTGCATGTGATAAGACTGCAGAGTTACAAAAGCAGTCCAGTGTTTTTGGGCTTTAACCACTTAATGACCGGGCCATTTTGCACGTTAATGACCAAGGATTATTTTTTGTTTTTTCATGGTCGCATTCCAAGAGTCGTAACTTTTTTTTTATTACGTCGACATAGCCGTATAGGGGCTTGTTTTTTGCGGGACAAGTTGTATTTTGTAATTGCACCATTTTTAGATGCTTACAATATATTGATTAACTTTTATTAACTTTATTTTAGGAGAGAATTGAAAATAAGCAGCTATTCCAGCATTAATTTTCACGTTATAAATTTACGCCGTTTACTATGCAGCGTAAATAACATGTTAAATTTATTCTATGGGTCGGCACGATTACGGGGATACCAAATATGTAAAGGTTTTATATGTTTTCCTACGTTTGCACAATAAAAACCCTTTTAGAAAGAAATTACTTGTTTTTGCATCACCGCATTCCAAGAGCCGTCATTTTTTTTATTTTTCCGTCGATGTGGCCGTATGTGGGCTTGATTTTTGCGGGCCAATGTGTCGTTTTCATTAGTACTATTTTGGGGAACATAGGACTTATAGATTAACTTTTATTTTATTTTTTATGGGGGGAATGGGAGAAAAGAGAGAATTTTGCCATTGTTTTTTGCGTTTTTTTTGGACGCCGTTCATCCGGCGGTTTAATTAATGTGTTCATTTTATTGGTCAAGTTGTTACGATCGCGGGGATACCATATATGTGTATGTGTTATTTGTTTTGACACTTTTACTGAATAAAACCACTTTTTGGGCAAAAAATGTAGTTTTATTTGATTTTGACTGTAATTATTTTAGTTTTTTTTCAACAAACTTTATTTAACTGATTGACATTTTTTTTTTAAGTCCCACCAGGGGACTTCACTATGCGATGTGCCGATCGCATATATAATGCTTTGGTATACTTAGTATACCAAAGCATTATTGCCTGTCAGTGTAAAACTGACAGGCAACCTGTTATGTCATGCCTCCAGCATCGCCTAACAGGCAGTTGCGGAAGACAGACCTGGGGGTCTTTGTTAGACCCCCGGCTGTCATGGAAACCCGACGGCGACCCGCGATTTGTTTGCGGGGGCGCCGATCGGGTGACAGAGGGAGCTCCCTCCCTCTGTCAAACACATTAGATGCCGCTGTCACTATTGACAGCGGCATTTAATGGGTTAAACTGCCGGAATCGGAGCGCGCTTCGATTCCGGCAGTTGCAGCAGGAGCCAGGCTGTGTATAACAGCCGTGCTCCTGCCGCTGATCGTGTGGGTACACAGGCAGTACACGCGCCATCTGCATATGGTGCGCGGCTGCGTGATTTTCGCGCAGCCGGCATCATGATGACACTCTGGTTTTATGTTTACAAACAGAAAAGCACGTGGTGCTTTTCTGTTTTCATTCATTGTTTTTACTGCTGTTGCGCGAAGTGCTTCCGTGTGCCGAGCGCGATTTGCACGCACACATTGACTTCAATGGGTGCGTGCAGCGCGAAACACGGCCAAATATAGGACATGTCGTGCATTTCACGCAGCGGACATAACTATTACCAAGCAAAATCCACGCTCCAAAAGCCAAATGGCGCCCCCTCCCTTCTGAGCCCTGGAGTGTGCCCAAACAGCAGTTTACTTCCACATATGTGGCACCGCCATAACCAGGAGAACCCTTTTAACAATTTTTGGGGTGTGTGTCTCCAGTGGCACAAGGTGGGCACGACATATTTGCCACTGAAATGGCATATCTAGGGAAAAATTTAAATTTTTACTTTGCACCTTCCGCAGCACAATCATTTATGGAAAAGACCTGTAGGTTGAAAATGCTCACTACACCCTTTAACAAATGCCTTGAGGAGTGCAGTTTCCAAAATGGGGTCACTTCTCAGGGGTTTGTTTTATTATTTCACATCGGAGCCTTTGCAATTGTGAACCAATACTGTGTAAGTCGCCAAATTAGGCCTCAATTTTACATGGTACTCTTTCACTCCTGAGCCTGGTCGAATGTCCAGGCAAAAGATTAGGGCCACATGTAGGGTGTTTCTAAAACCGGGAAACACAGCATAATAATTAGGGAGCTGTCTTGTTATGGTGACACAAGCTGGGCACCACATATTGGCATATCTATGAAAAAAATTCAATTTTCACTCTGCAACATCGCGTGCACACAAATCTGCCAATCACCTGCGGGGTTAATATGCTAACTACTCACCTAGGTGAATACCTTGAGAGGTGTTGTTTCCAAAATGAGGTCACTTCTGGGGGGGGATCCACTGTTTTGGTCCCACACGGACTTTGCAAATGCGATATAGTGCCCAGAAACAAATCCAGCAAAATCTGTACTCTAAAAGCAAATGGCACTCCTTCCCTTCTGAGCCCTACTGTGTGCCCAAACAGCAGTTTATAACCACGTGTGGGGTTTTGCCGTTCTCGGGAGAAATTGCTTTACAAGTGTTGGGGTACTTCTTTTTCCTTTATTTGTTGAGAAAATGAAAAATTTTTAGCTAAAACTACGTCTTATTGAAGAAAAAGGATTTTTTTTATTTTCACTGCCCAATTCTAATAAAATCTATGAAAAACCTGTGGGGTAAAAATGCTCACTACACCCCTAGATGAATTCTTCAAGGGGTGTAGTTTCGTGAATGGAGTCACTTTTGGTGAGTTTCCACTGTACTGGTACCTTAAAGGCTTTGCAGAAGCGACATGGTGCAGAGAAACCAATCCAGCAAAATCTGTACTCCAGAAGCCAAATGGTGCCCGTCCCTTCTGATCCTTGCCATGTGCCCAAACAGCAGTTTATGATCACATATGGGGTATTTCCGTACTCCAGAGAAGTTGCTTTACAAATGTTGTTGTTCTTATTTTCCTTTATTTGTTGAGAGAATGAAAAATTTTGAGCTAAAGCTACGTCTTATTGGAAAAAAAGGATTTTTTTTATCTTCACTGCCCAATTCTAATAAAATCAATGAAACCCCTGTGGGGTCAAAATGCTCACTACAGTTCTAGATGGATTCTTCAAGGGGTGTAGTTTCCTAAATGTAGTAACTTTTTTGACGTTTTCACTGTTTTAATCCCTTAGGGGCTTTGAAAATGTGACATGGCCTCCGCAAACCATTCCTGCTAAATTGTAGCTACAAAAGCCAAATGGCGCTCTTTCCCTTCTAAGCCCTGCCGTATGTACAAACAGCCATTTATGTCCACATGTGGGGTATTGTTTTACTCGAGAGAAATTGCTTTACAAATGTTGCAGTGCTTTTTGTCCTTTAGTCCTCTTGGAAATTAGAAAAAAATAGCTAAACCCACATTTTCTTTGAAAGAATGTAGATTTTCATTTTCACGGCCTACTTCCAATAATTTCTCCAAAAAACCTGCGGGGTCAAAACGCTCACTATATCCCTAGATAATTTCCTCAATGGGTGTCGTTTCCAAAATGGGGTCACTTTTAGGGGATTTCCACTGTTTTGGCACCGCAAGAGCCCTTCAAACCTGACATGGTGCCTAAAATATTTTCTAATAAAAAGGAGGCCCCAAAATTCACTAGGTGCTCCTTTGCTTCTGAGGCCTGTGCTTCAGTCCATTTGCACACTAGGACCACATGTGGGATATTTCTAAAAACTGCAGAATCTGGGCAATAGATATTGTGGCCCTAAAAGTCTCTTCACAACTGAACTGGCCCCTGTAAAAATAGCCATTTGAAATTTTCTTTAAACTTTGAGAAATTGCTGCTAAAGTTCTAAGCCTTGTAATGTCCTATAAAAATAAAAGGATGTTCAAAAATCGATGCCAATCTAAAGTGGACATATGGGGATGTTAATTAGCAACGATTTTGTGTGGTATTACTATCTGTCTTACAATCAGATACATTTACATTTAGAAAAATGCTCTTTTTTGACATTTTTTGCTAAATTTTGGTGTTTTTCACAATTAAATACTGAATGTATCAAGAAAATTGTGCCAGTAGCATAAAGTACAATGTGTCACAAGAAAACAATCTCAGAATCACTTGAATAAGTAAAAGCATTCTGAAGTTATTACCACATAAAGTGAAACATGTCAGATTTAAAAAATGAGGCTCTGTCCTGAAGGTCAAAAGTGGCCAAAGAGGGAAGGAGTTAAAATGGGTTGATTTATGGCAGATTTCACAAAATATAGGCCCCTCAAAGCTACTTCAGAACTGAACTGGACCCTATGAAAATAGCCTTTTGAAATTTTCTTGAGAGAAATTACTGCTAAACTTATATGCCTTGTAACGCCCTAGAAAAATAAAATAATGTTCAAAAAATGATGCCAACATAAAGTAGACATATGGGATATGTGAACTAGTAACTATTTTGTGTGGTATTACTATTTGTCTTACAAGCAGATACATTCTAATTTAGAAAAAAATGTGCAATTTTTCTCAAAATTTTTGCTGTTTTTTACAAATAAGCAATGAATTTATCAACCAAAATTTACCCCTGACATAAAATACAAATTGTCATGAGAAAACAATCTCAGAATCACTTGACTAGGTGAAAGCATTCCAAAGTTATTACTGCATAAAGTGACACATGTCAGATTTAAAAAATGGGCCTCTGTCATTTAGTCCAAAAGTGGCTGCGACGGAAAGGGGTTAAAGCTGGCCATAAACATGCAACAGCTGTCCACCATAAACATGCACGCCTGCATGTCTGTCAAAACTGCAGTATCCCCCCACTTGCACCTCAACAATACATCATGCAACATTTCCGTTTGTAAATACTTTTACTTGGCTTGGGTTACTCTAAAAATAAAAAAAAGGAATAAGAACCATGCCAGCTAAAACACTGAAAATGAGAATAATTGGCAGTGCAATTAAAGTAGAGGTTATATGAAACCATGCTTCAGTAAATAAAATGAAAAAAAAGGTATTTAAAGAGGTTTTACCAAAATGGACATTTATCACCTATCCACAGGAAAGATGATACATTCATGATTGCTGGGGGCCCCTCCGCAGGTTCCCCCCACTGATCATACATTTATCACCTGGGAAACCTCTTTATGATAGATAGCTAGATAAAATTGTCTCCATGTCTTCTTATGTCTAATAATACCAGTGGTTTGCATATCAATATGTAACTGTTAGCCGGCAGAGCTATTAAGGTAAATGTTGTTTTTTCTTTCATGTATAGCGTATATAATTTTTTCATAAATAAAATATGTAAACACTTGTAATTTTTTAGAATCTGTCAGGGGCTTGTGATGTCAGGGGCTTTAAACTACATAGTACCCAGCCAGAGCGTCAGAAGAACTCTGGCTGGGAACTCCAGGTCGGGAGGAGCCCCTGACATCACTGCCCAAATATGGGCAGTAATGTCAGGGGCTTCTTCTGTACCGAAGTCTTCAGCCAATAGTTGCTGTGGTTATGGAATCCTTAGTTGAAAGCCCCTGACATCACTGTCAGGGGCTTGTCCAGGGCCAGAATCCCCGGGTCGAGCACTACCTGATGCTCTTCCCAGGGATTCCAGCCCTGGGAAAACTCCCTGAGGTATACGTTTAACGTATACCTGTAATGTATGCCATACAGTGGCATCTGTCACTCATAGGCTCCCATGTAAAAAAAAATGTATATCGTGTGGCATACTTTTTTTTGCGGGATCCCTCTGAATTGAATAGAGTAGTATACCACATTATTCCATCCTCGAAAAAGGTATACCGGTGCATACCAGGATATTAGGCTAATGGAGCCCTATGGACACGTTTAGCGTGTATGTAGGGAGCTTTTCCATCATGCACGCTATACTTAGGGATAAAACGTGATGTGAACATAGCCTAAAATATGTACTTTTGCAACTCCATGTAAGTTATTTTCCAATACAGATAACTCTGTGTAAGAAGTTCATAAATTGCAATAGCAACTTATCATACAATGCATCGATTCCAACAAATTTTTATGTAGGATCTAGGTAAATGAAAGTACAAAATTTTAAACATTTAGGTTATATATCCAATTTTAAGGATCAAAACGTTTTCAGAGCGTATACAACATTTAATTTCTGTAAATGGGGGCTCAATGGATTGTTTTAAAGTATTTGGTAAAGAAAATATCAGGAAACCAATATGGCGAGGTGATCTGAAGCGAATCCTTCTTGACAGGGTGGTATTTTGTATATTTTATTTGAACACTAGGTACCCTGCAGGCCTCAATTTAGAAAGGGAAATTATGTTCCATTATTAATGGGGACAACACCTCGACCTATAGGGTATCATGTGTTCATTTGTTTTTTTTATCTCGGGTATGGACCGTCCTACATGTTTGAGGTCATTATTTATAGATGCATGACATTTGGATCTAGATTTGATAACATGGTGCCTGAGTGCTACATTTCTTCTTTTTTTATAAACCTGCTGGTGTCATAAGACTAAATAATATTTCCTCTATTTAACTTAATATTTAAATATATTTCTCCCTGTGCACATTATGCGGCCATGGAGTGCAGCAATCTCTAACAATTTTCTCCATGTGGATGTGCACTCAACCTTAAAGGAGTTTTCCCCACCGATACATAGGTGTCACTCCAACAAACTGTTCTTTCCCTGCTCATATTATGCAGTTTCTGGGTATGGTAGCCGCTGACAAATATTACATCGTTTTATATGATCAGTCTTTAGCCAGCTCTAGGTGTCTTTTTCAATGTAGTATTGTTTCTTATAGCTGTAGCATGTATTTAGATTTTATACAATTACTCTAACACCAAGCTAATATCAAAATTGTTGGTAGGGAATTAAGGACTTAATAGGGGAATGTTCCATATACCCGTTCCCCACACCTTGCTCTAAGCTAGACATAGACTTTTTTGTAGTCAGCGATAAATCGCTGTCCAAATTAGTACATTAGGCTGGGAATATTGAGTGGCTTGAAAATCTCTTCAAAATTGTTCCAGTCAAGAGATTTATTTTTAACCACTACATGTTGGGATTTCAGAGCTACACACTTCTTAGGAGCTATATTAACCCTTTCAGGACCAAGGGCCACCGATGCCTCAATGATCAGGCCTAAATTTAAAGTTGTGGCATACATTATTTTACACAGTTAGAACTTTTGAACTATTTTGGATAACAACCATTTTTTTTTTTAGAGTTTTTAAGCTTACTAAGGGACTTTTCACATCTGGGTCGAAGGCTCAGTTTTTGGCCTAAGTCGCAGATCTGGCAGGGTTTACCGGAGAAAATAGCACAGCATTCAAAGTCAATGGGTTCCGCCGGCAATGGGCGGTGTACGTTGGTTCCGTTATTTCCTGGTTCTGCTCCTCTGATGGAGCAGAACAACGGAATAACACAACAAAGGTGTGAACATCGCCTTTCTCACAATTCGTGCCTGCCTATTCTAACACTAAGGGGCACAGGGAATACAAAATATATTATAAATATATAATATACTTTGTAAGATCTACATATATATATATATATATATATATATATATAGATCACATAAACACAACAAAAATTTGAACCGTACATTCCAACTAAATTATATAAAATGTGTATGCAGGTGCAGGAACACCTGTGACTGCAAATATACAGCAGAAAAAGAATGGCAACAGCACCCTGCGACACTAATGCCACCTAAACCACTAAATATAAATAAATATGCACTAAAGCTAAATCTACTTATAATAGGGAGGTTCTTAGTGCACATTTTGATCAAAAAGTGTTTGCCCACCTGCCACGACAAGGCGACCTCTGTAAGGTGGGAAACTACGCTGCACATACACCCAGAACTGGGACTAAGCATATATATGTACCTGGGGATGGTAGGATCCAGCATTGAACTAATTAAAATCACCCAGGGCAGAATGGGAGGAGTGCAAGAAAAAAAATGGAGGCAGCCACTAACTCCACATATATGGATCACATAAACACAACTGACTGCCTCCATTTTTGTTCTTGCACTCCTCCCATTCTGCCCTGGGTGATTTTAATTAGTTCAATGCTGGTTCCTACCATCCCCAGGTATATACGTAGGCTTAGTCCCAGTTCTGGGTGTATGTGCAGTGTAGTTTCCCACCTTACAGAGGTCGCCTTGTCGTGGCAGGTGGGCAAACACTTTTTTATCAAAATGTGCACTAAGAATCTCCCTATTATAAGTAGACTTAGCTTTAGTGCATATTTATTTATATTTAGTGGTTTAGGTGGCATTAGTGTCGCAGTGTGCTGTCGCCATTCTTTTTCTGATATATATACATTGAAGGAAAAAAGTATTTGATCCCTTGCTGATTTTGTAAGTTTGCCCACTGTCAAAGACATGAACAGTCTAGAATTTTTAGGCTAGGTTAATTTTACCAGTGAGAGATAGATTATATAAAATAAAAAAAAAGAAAATCACATAGTCAAAATTATATATATTTATTTGCATTGTGTACAGAGAAATAAGTATTTGATCCCTTTGGCAAACAAGACTTAATACTTGGTGGCAAAACCCTTGTTGGCAAGCACAGCAGTCAGACGTCTTTTGTAGTTGATGATGAGGTTTGCACACATGTTAGATGGAATTTTGGCTCACTCCTCTTTGCAGATCATCTGTAAATCATTAAGATTTCGAGGCTGTCGCTTGGCAACTCGGATCTTCAGCTTCCTCCATAAGTTTTCGATGGGATTAAGGTCTGGAGACTGGCTAGGCCACTCCATGACCTTAATGTGCTTCTTTTTGAGCCACTCCTTTGTTGCCTTGGCTGTATGTTTCGGGTCATTGTCGTGCTGGAAGACCCAGCCATGAGCAATTTTTAATGTCCTGGTGGGGGGAAGGAGGTTGTCACTCAGGATTTGACGGTACATGGCTCCATCCATTCTCCCATTGATGCGGTGAAGTAGTCCTGTGCCGTTAGCAGAGAAACACCCCCAAAACATAATGTTTCCACCTCCATGCTTGACAGTGGGGACGGTGTTCTTTGGGTCATAGGCAGCATTTCTCTTCCTCCAAAGACGGCGAGTTGAGTTAATGCCAAAGAGGTTAATTTTAGTCTCAACTGACCACAGCACCTTCTCCCAATCACTCTCAGAATCATCCAGATGTTCATTTGCAAACTTCAGACGGGCCTGTACATGTGCCTTCTTGAGCAGGTGGACCTTGCGGGCACTGCAGGATTTTAATCCATTACGGCGTAATGTGTTACCAATGGTTTTCTTGGTGACTGTGGTCCCAGCTGCCTTGAGATCATTAACAAGTTCCCCCCGTGTAGTTTTCGGCTGAGCTCTCACCTTCTTCAGGATCAAGGATACCCCACGAGGTGAGATTTTGCACGGAGCCCCAGATCGATGTCGATTGACAGTCATTTTGTATGTCTTCCATTTTCTTACTATTGCATCAACAGTTGTCTCCTTCTCACCCAGCGTCTTACTTATGGTTTTGTAGCCCATTCCAGCCTTGTGCAGGTCTATGATCTTGTCCCTGACATCCTTAGAAAGCTCTTTGGTCTTGCCCATGTTGTAGAGGTTAGAGTCAGACTGATTAATTGAGTCTGTGGACAGGAGTCTTTTATACAGGTGACCATTTAAGACAGCTGTCTTTAATGCAGGCACCAAGTTGATTTGGAGCGTGTAACTGGTCTGGAGGAGGCTGAACTCTTAATGGTTGGTAGGGGATCAAATACTTATTTCTCTGTGCACAATGGAAATAAATATATATAATTTTGACAATGTGATTTTCTTTTTCTTTTTTTATATAATCTATCTCTCACTGGTAAAATTAACCTAGCCTAAAAATTCTAGACTGTTCATGTCTTTGACAGTGGTCAAACTTACAAAATCAGCAAGGGATCAAATACTTATTTCCTTCACTGTATATATATGTATACATAAAAAACATACTGTGTATTATATATATATATATATATATATATATATATATATTGTGAGGGTTTAGCATCAGGAGAGGTTTGTACAGCGGTTTCTTAGTAGCCAGATACAGGGACACCGTGCATTAAAGTTCATAACAGGGCTTTGCCTGTGTTTTATTCTTGTCAAAGAAATAGCCTCTTGTACAACAAGGCAAAATACAAAATAAATCCTGCTCGTCTGAGCACTAACTAAACAAGAGATTATCTAACTATACCAAGTGCCTTCCTACCAGGCACTGGACACAAAGTAACACAGGTCTTTACTCACATAGAATACAGGCTACTCCAGACTTAGTAGTCTCCGGTCTGAGTCAGGGGTGAGACTTTCACACACTGTGTCTGCACCTTTTTATACACAGGCTGCAGGTGCAGCTAATTGAGCAGCAACCTTGTCCTACAAACAGAGATGGACTAGGGATTGGGGAACCCGCCCTGCTCTTCTCCAATCCAACTCCTGGCCCTTTTTCCGGCTTTTCCTTATGCCGAGATTGGAAAGCTAGAGCTTTCTATTGCAAAAAATACTCCTTCCCTGGAGCCTAGGATACATATGACAGGATTCTAGGGGAAACGTACCTTCCCTCAATGACTTTACCTGTCACTGTCTCACAATATATATATATATGTATATACACACTCATACACAATACACTTTTATTTTGCCTTCTCTCTATCAGTCTCCTTCTCTCTGAAACACTACCAGAGTAAAGGAGGCTGAAAGGAGATGACAAATCGGGAAATGTGTGTTTATAATAAAATTTTTCAGCGATCACCATGATTCGTTAATCATGGTGATCACATGCTGAGAAGCATTGTTCGCCTGTCCGAGAGCAGGTTGCTGGGAAGCCGGGACACCTACACCGCCAGAGCTCTCTCCTCAGCAGAAGCACTGTAGATTCACGTCCTGGCTGCAAAGGGCAGATGCAGCCAGGACATATTGGCGGCATGTAGGGGTTAAAGGCTATGTAAACCTATGAATGCCATTTTTTTTAATACAAAGGTTAGAAAGTTGCACCAATCACACTGAATAAACCTTTTTATTTTAAAAAAAAAAGGCTTTTTAAGGTTTACATAGCCTTTAAAGAGATTTTCAGGCTGCTCAATGCATTCCTATGGACAGCGATTTATCACAATACTATCACAGCAATTTTTTTGTAGTGAGATAAATAGCTCCAGCTTAATGCATTCCTATAGACAGCGATTTATCGTTTACTACAAAAAAAAAAAATGTCTAGGTCTAGCCTAAGCCTAACTCTTTTTTACATGTGATCGTGTTTTTTTCACTTTGATGCTGTGGTGCTGATCCACCTGAAATTGTATGTTATTCCTTTGACAAGGTGCTTTGATTAATAACGCAGTTGGCGGTTCAAACGCATAAGCGTACCGGTCCTCTGTCTTTGTGCACTTGGTGGATTTTTAATGTTTCTTTATTATAGTCCTATGCGTTATGAAGTGCTGGATCATGCCTTTTTTAACTGCTGGGGAAGACGGCTGAGTCAGGGTGAGGTCCGTGCACTGGATCACTGAAGACGCTGGACATAGGTGAGCTGGAAAAATCTTTTCATTTTACTGTATCCCTACACAGCCTAATTCTGTGGATGATTGGACAGTGTCAGAGTGTGTAGGGACACAGCCCTTTGAAGTGAAGAATGGAAACACAAAGTAGTCAATTTCTTCATACATTTCTAGGAGGAAAAATAGAGTAACAACATAATACAGAGTTCTAAAAAAAGATTCTCCAGAATTGTTAGTTCATGGGTATGACAACCCATTGTAATCTACAGTGCAGGCTATAATTAGGGCTCTTTGGCCAGTGTTTTTTTTTTTTTTTTAAATAAAGTGACATGGAACATTAAGAGACGTTTTAAGAGACCATCACCAGATTATAGAATTTTACATATTTATATATATATAAAAATTATAATAATCCTCACAATAGATGGTGTAGTGAAAACAATCATACAAAAATAATGCATGTAAAAAACACAGTATATTCCCCATTCCCATGATTAATTCACCACATATGGCTAAGCCAAGCTGAATGTCAGAAAGGCAATGAAAAAGACAATTATTTCAAACAGTTGTTTTTCAGTAAATCTTGATGCCATGTTCACAAATGTAATTTTTGGTACAGTTTTTGATGCATATTTTGTCTTTTAGCTAAAGTCAGGATTTGATGATAAAAAAAAAGGAAAATATTTTTTTTATCCACTTCTGTGTTTGGCTCAAAATAATTGCATCAAAAACTATACTAAAAACTGAATATGTGATTCCAGCCTTAGGCAAGGATCACACACACAGTTTTGATGCAGTTTTTGTCTCAATGTTTTGAGCCAAAGCTCTAAGTGTATCCAAAAGGACAGAAAGTTATAAAGAAAAGACTGATGCATCTCCTTTCTTTTGTGTCACTTCTGTGTTTGGCTAAAAAAAAAAACTGCCACAAAAACTGCATCAAAACTGTGTGTGTGATCCAGGCCTTAAAGAGGCTCTTTCACCAGATTATATTTTGAAAAACGATCATTTTTTAGCAAGTTATGAGCAATTTTAGATTTATGCTAATTAGTTTCTTAAAAACCGACTGGGCGTGTTTTTACTTTTGACCAAGTGGGTGTTGTAAAGAGGTGTATGAGGCTGACCAATCAGTGAACAATCAGCCTCATACACTTCTCATTGTTCCAGCCCAGCTTCTTTCACTGCACAATCACACTGTGCTGTGGATCATGCTGGGCTGGAACAGTGAGAAGTGTATGAAGCTGATTGGTCACTTATTGGTCAGCCTCATACACTTCTCTTCACAACGCCCACTTGGTAAAAAGTAAAAACACGCCCAGTTGGTCTTTAAGAAACTAATTAGCATAAATCTAACATTGCTCATAACGTGCTCAAAAATAATCGTTTTTCAAAATAAAAAACACTGCTGTTATCTACATTACAGCGCCAATCAGATTATGTAGGAGATAGGGCACTTATAATCTGGTGACAGAGCCTCTTTAAAGCGGCTCTGTCCCCAGTTTATAACTGCTCTATATCCTACCTAATCTAATAGGCGCTTTAATGTAGATAACAACAGTTTTGTTTTATTTTTAAAACGCTTATTTTTGACCAAGTTCTGATCATTTTTAGTTTTATGCTAATTTGTTCTAAATGCCCAACTGGGCGTTTTTTTTTTACTTTTCACCAAGTGGGCGTTGTAAAGAAAATTGTATGATGCTGACCAATTATACACATGTCTTCATTTATGCCAAGCTTGTTTCACAGCACAGCGTGATCTCGCAAGATCACGCTGCGATGCGACTTCCTCCCTCAGGTCCTTCACAGGTAATTCAGACGTTGCAGATATCACAGATTTCGAGGACTTGCCACTGATTTCAGTTTTTGCATTACAAAGGCTGAAATCCGCAATTAAATTCTGCTGCTTCTCCGCAACATAATGTGCATGCTGCGGAGGGGAAATTCTGCACGGCAGCCTAATTTCCACACAGTTATTTTCCACAATGTCTGAACTAAGTTTCCTAAAAATGTGTAGAAACAAATGTAAAAAAGTCTGCTGCAAAATTCCACTGTGAACAGTCAGCAGCGGAATTCAACAGCAATTTTGCCACGTCTGAACGTGGCCTAAGAGTGAGGTATACAACACCCTTATATAGGTAGCTTACCTCCCCTCAATAACTATATCCTACCGCACCCCTATAACAATGGACTTGACCAATAGTTTGTGCCCCCAACACTATCTTGGAGTCTATCACCATACAAATTCTCGCTATGTACTGGGAAATATATGACTCTTACCGATACCCATATCTATTTAGAGCCTGACTCTAATTTTTTAAGTAGGAACTACAACAAACAGATTTTCAATCTTGTGTGTGATACATACCTCCGCAACTATGCTCCATTAACTCTCTTACCCCTCTTGGGTCGACATCCAAAGATCTTTTCATCAACAATGTATGCGTCATAACTTAACATATATTCTAACTCCGCGATCTTGATAACCTGCAGTCACCACCCAATATATGATGGTTAAGATAGGGCAGCAAAAATCTGTGGACACTAACGCAACTTCTAAAAGCAATTGCCTTGATCATTTTATTAGAAAGAACCAACCTTCTACCACCAAAAGGAAAAGGAAGAAAAAACCACGGCACCACATGGTGCAGATCACAAAGGAAAAAATGGACGATGAACAATGGTACAGAGTATGCTCACCTAAAGTTGTTGTGCAAGGGTAGGCACAACTCTACTGAAGGCAGGTAATAGTTGGCTATGTCCAAGCTGGTTGCACGAGGGCAACCGCACGATACAGCATGTATGAGAGGAGGAAAAGGGGGACCAGATAACAGCGCTGCTAACATCAAATTGAAAATCCAGACTAAGAGTAATTAGTAAAAAAGGATTTTATTTGGTTTTCGGAGGATTTGGTTAGGCTACGAGTTTCGACTCTGGACCAGCGTCTTCATCAGGCCTTATACATTGCATTGTAAGAGAGCAACTTTAAATAGTGGGAGAATGGAGGAAAAAAGGAGAACAAAAACTCCAAAAAAGGCATGTCATTGATCACCTCTGATGTCACACAGGGTCATGAGGATGCAAATGTCAAGTAAAAAAAACACACACATAAAAAAATAAAAAGGGGTTAAGAAAAAAACAACAATCACTTGAATGGCAATAAATAAATGTGTACATGTCAGAAGGCAAGGGAGGAAAACCGGCTGAAAAGGGGGATGAATACAGGAGTACATAGGCAGCAAACATCGGGAATGTTGAGAGCGTCGCACACAGTAGTTATGCAAATACGTGGTACGAGTTGGAAGTGAAGGAATGAGAGGGGTTAAAATGTGGGGTTTGGGACATGTAATGTAACAGGGAGAAGGATCGGTACTTACAGTCATGAGATTTGTGTCCCGTGAGGCTAGGATTGGAGGTATAATGCGGATGGCGCTCGACCAGCGTCCCTGTCGTCATGGAAACTACACAGCTACGGTGGCCGCAGTGTTAGAAAAAGCGTGGGGAACGCGAATACGCGCCAGGATGTTCAAGTATCTGAGATGCAGCTATATTTTACAATTGTAATAAAGGTATGTGAGTGCTTAATGGCTGTGGGTCAGAAGGTGGAGGAGGGAAATTGTTGGGAGAGGGTATGACGTAAATGCCCGTGTGACCAGGGACTTGTTAATTTGATTACAAATGAAAATAAAGCACTTTATTCAAACATGTAAGGAGGCATGTACAGTGCTTAGTACAGTGTTGATGTCTTAAATGGATAGAGAAGGGGCATTGATTAAAATGTAGTATATAAGAAAAATATATATACATAAGAACCTGAAAACATAAAAAGGAAGTCATTTAATGAGGCAGAGGATAGTTCATTGAAAAAAGAGGTGGGGGGGGATAATGAAATGAGAAAAATGTGTATATAAATTAAATATAAAAGTAAATTGAAGAATAATAAAAGCATAAAATGATAATTAAATAATAAATAGATAAATAAGTACATAAAAAATAATAATAATCAAAAAAGTAATAATAAAAATATATAGATGATATGAAATAATGCAATATAAATAAGGTCAAATAGGTATGGAGACGGGGGTAATCTCAAGGTGAGGGTAGGTGATATTTTTGGAATTTATAATGACATTTTTTTGGGAATTTATTGGAGACTAAATTAATCTATGGATGTTTCAGTGATGTCATTTAGGCCACTGGGGTTAAGGCAGACCATTTTATAGATCCAATAGTTCTCACGTTGTTTAAGGAGGTTGAATCTATTTGTTGAACATGAAGGGATTTGTTCAATCGGTGTAATAACAATATCATCAAAATTGCAGTTATGTACTAGTGAGAAATGGCGTGACACGCTATGTTTTAGGAAGCCATTAGTGATATTTGATTGGTGTTTATTGATCCTAGAGCGAAGTGGCTGTGTGGTTCTTACAATGTATTGGAGGTCACATGGGCATTGTAATAAGTAAATAACGTAGTCACTTGCGCCGTTTATAAAGGTTTTGATATTGAAACATTCAGAAGTGACCGATGACGTGTACGTTTTAGTCTTGTGTGCTTTATTAGAGCAGCACATGCATCTGGCATGACCACAGCGGTAAGAACTGCATAGGGGAGGAAACATTGAAGTGGAGCTGGGTCTTGGGGTGCATAAATTACTTGGTGCAAGTAAGTTCCTTAGTGTTGGAGAATTTCTGTAAGTGATTGTAGGTCTGAAAGGTAATTTTTTTTTTTAAAAGGAGTCATTAGTTAGTATATGCCAATGTTTAAAAAGAATCAATCTAATCTGTTTTTTTTGTTATTAAAAGTAGTGATTAAATTATGTTGGCTGTTTTCATTATCCCTTTTTCCAAGAGCATCGAAACGCGTAGCCTAACCAAACCCTCCTAAACCAAATAAAATCCTTTTTTACTAATTACTCTTAGTCTGGATTTTCAATTTGATGTTAGCAGAGCTGTTATCTGGTCCCCCTTTTCCTCCTCTCATACATGCTGTTCTACCACCAAAGACCACTCCTCTATGAAAAAGAGATGTCATCTAAAGCTCAGACTGAATCAATGGTGGACAATGATAGTGATATGGACGACTCCACGATTAACAAAGACCTGCCTATTTCTAGGTCCTTCATTAGCAGAGCCCTGACTAAAGCACTTGAACCGTTCATCCGAGACCTCGGTGACATCAAGCAGGAGGTCTGCCAAATCAGCAACAGAGTTGAACAGCCTGAGTCCGCTCACACCCAACTCATCAACTACGCTAAAGCTTCTACATCCTCTTTCCTCGCCTGTCAAACCCACCTAAACTCTGTCGTAAACTGGTTGGAATACCAAGACAACATAGGACACCGCAACAACGTTTGAAAGGCATATCTGAATCAATCCCTGATAAGTCCCTATATACCTTGGTCAACCAAATCTTCAATAAAATCCTTGGCGACAACTACTGAAAATAAATCAACATGGAAAGGGTCCATAGGGCTCAAACCAAAACCCCAAGAACCTCCTAGAGACGTTATTTGCTGTGATGATATCTTAAAGAGTGCAAGGGTATGTGACCCCCTCCTATGGGAAGGATCGAGAGTCTTTATCTACCAAGATCTGCTAAGAGCCACGCTATCCAAACGTAAGATCCTTAAACCCTTCACTGAAGCTCTCAGACACAAGAATATAGCATACAGATGGCCATTTCTATTTGTCCTTTCCTTCATAGATGAAGGTAAAATATATATGAATCACAACCATGTGGAACTTAGAGATGAACTAAACACCTTGGGAATTGAGTTACTTTGCTGAAAAGGAATCTACCTTCTTGGTCAGATTCAGATGCCAAGTAGGTGTAGGGTATATTTTTCTTGAAAGCGCTGCTAACCCCTCTGGAGGATGAGGATGAATGGGTACTATGAAACCATTTAGTGAAATAGTAATGTGAAGGGATGGGTAGTTTGGGTGATTTAAAATGGGTTTCTTGTAAAATAATAATATATGCCTTTTCTTTTTTCAGGGGCGCTAGAACTTGACTCTCCTTCCAGGGATCATTCAGGCCCTTAATATTAAGGAAGATTATAAAAATACCTGAACTAGCATATAAAAGCATTGAAGTGAAGTATGGTAGCTAGGACTTCTAGTGAACCTAGTAGCATAGAGGTTAGAGGTAAACAAATTGAAGATAATAAACAGAGACACCATGTCTGCATATGGAGGGATTAATCTCTCAGTGGGTAAAGGAAGCATCACAACTAATATAAAAACAGAAAATTAAAACTAGTGCAATGAAACAAGCCTGGAGATAGGCAGAGTATGTACCATATGAACATTACATCTTGGATCGACATAGTAAAATTGCTTTGTAAAACTATGGTAAAGATATATTAGAGATAATGGAAATATGGTAAAATAGAGAGTGAAGTGTAGACATTGAAAAGACGATAACATATAAGACAAGTCAAAGCTTGTGCAGCAAAAAAAGAACCATAAAGCAAAGAATATGAGAAGCAGCGGGTGTCCACTGTAATCAAAGGATTCAAGTAGCATCCATGGAAATTGTCCTGGGTGTCAGTTTGCTGGATCTTTTACGGTTCTTGGTCATCTTGTTCGTGTTGGCAGTCTCCCAGGGCGTGTGCGGTGGAATGGATGGTAAGTTGGTCAGGTTTTGAATGGCAGCCCAGTCTGGGACTTCTTCCGACATCGTAAAGCCCCTAACATCACTGTCCATATATGAACAGTGACGACAGGGGCACATCCTCCTCATTGCCGACGCTCTGGCCGGGGATTCCACTCGTGGAGAAGCCCCTAGTGTCACTATCCATATATGGACAGTGATGTCAGGGGCTCTTCCTGAAGCAGAATCCCCGGCCGGAGCATTGCCGACGCTCTGTCCAGGGATTCCGATCCTGGAGAAGCTGGCATCAACTTGCAGATATTTCCCACTATTGTGCACAGTGTGGGCCAAATAGTAAAGCCAGCAAAAATATTAATATCGACACAGAATTACTGATACAATTATTCTCATCTCACAAACTTACCCATAACATTGTGCCAGCCACATAGCAGTGTGCAAAAATAATACCAATCAGAAAGTTCTCACAAAGTAGCTGCTGCTATAACACTCCTAGCATTACGGATTTAGTATCAATGGAGACTAAGGCTGGGTTCACATGACCTATTTTCAGACGTAATGGAGGCGTTTTACACCTCGAATTACGTCTGAAAAAACGGCTCCAATACGTCGGCAAACTGGCTGTCAAAAGACGACGCGTAAAATTACAGCCTCGTCAAAAGAAGTGAAGCACACTTCTTGGGACGTTTTTGGAGCCGTTTTCTCATAGACTCTATTGAAAACAGCTACAAAAATGGCCGAAAAAAAGCAGCGAAAACGGCGCGAAAATGCGGCGAAAAAACGCGAGTTGCTCAAAAAAAGGTCTGAAAATCAGGTGCTGTTTTCCCTTGAAAACAGCTCCGTATTTTCAGACGTTTTTGGCTCAGCGTGTGAACATACCCTTAAAGAAAACAGTTTGTAGCTATGTATAATACCCTTACAAATATGCCCTCCCGAGAAGTACCAGTTCAAATGGGCCAGTCACAGCAGTGCCCATACATATATGCCAGTCAGAGCAGTGTGCACAGATAGAAGTAGGGAGGATTTCTCCAGCTCACCTTGTAGGAGTTGCGTATGTTATGGATAGTAGTCCTGGCGCTCGGATCCTCGTGGTGGCACACGGAAAAACTTGTTGTTTTGTAGGAAAGGATGGTTGGATCCAGCGCTGACAGAAGTTAAAAGGAAACTTTTTCCAAGTTTTAATGGTTCTTAGTTAAAAGAAGATTTTCATTAGCGTATGTAGTATATCTTGCAATGATAGGTTAAGAGGTAGGTAGCCTACGCGTTTCGGATGGTGTCTCCGTCCTTATTCATGGCTTAGAAAGAAATTTAAGCCATGAATAAGGACGGAGACACCATCCGAAACGCGTAGGCTACCTACCTCTTAACCTATCATTGCAAGATATACTACATACGCTAATGAAAATCTTCTTTTAACTAAGAACCATTAAAACTTGGAAAAAGTTTCCTTTTAACTTCTGTCAGCGCTGGATCCAACCATCCTTTCCTACAAAACAACCAGTGTGCACAGAAATGTGCTAGCCAGATCAAGGTATTTGCAAATTTGCCAACCACAGTTCCTTATTATACAATGCACTAATTTCCTTAAAGACGAGTTCACATGTTGCGTAAATACTGCGGTTTTTCTGCAACGTATTTTGTTGCGGAAAATACGTAGCATAATCTGTAGCAGCAGAGTGGTTGAGATTTGAACAAATCTCATCCACACACTGCGTAAATGATAAGCGGAAAAAACACTCTGAAATTGACCTGTGGTACGGTTTTTTAATCCGTAGCATGTCAATTGTATTTGCATAATTGCTGCTTTTTTGTTGTTGCAGCTTTTCCCCATTGGATTCAATGGGGAGGTAAAACCTGCAACAATTAGCAAATGTTGCTATTTTTACTGCAGAAATGCTGTGGTTTCTGCCACAAAAAAAAACGCAATTCAGGAAAAAAAAATATCTTATACTTACCCAGAATTATGTGATTCTTCGTCCAGGCTGGCTTCCTGGGATGACGTGTCATCCCATGTTACCGCTGCAGCCAATCACAGGCTACAGTGGTCCCATGGGATGAAACTTCATCTCAGGGCTGCAGAACATCAGGGCGTCAGGATGTCGGAGGCACGCGTCGCCATGATAAGTATAGCCGGAATTCCCTGCGGACAACAGGGCAGATACGCTGTTTACTTACGCTGGGTATCCGCCCTGTGTGAACTTATCCTTATAGTCCTGTCCTGGGCACTACTCTTCTAACTAAAAATGTAAACAACCATTCAGCAGCTACTTGAAAATTGCTTTATTCGTCTTATTTCAATCTCTACAGTCAGATCAGCCCTGGATAAGGCAAGTTGGGTACAAAGGATTACAGATGTGTTGCATTCTGGTACAGTGTCAGGAATTCAAGCCATATTGTCCCCTCCCCCCCATGGGTATAGATGGCAGGACCTATTCATCCTGTGAGAGATGTGTAGTTGAAGTGGGAAATTCCCATCTTGAAGAATCAATGCAA
This sequence comes from Rhinoderma darwinii, assembly GCF_050947455.1. NCBI lineage: Eukaryota > Metazoa > Chordata > Amphibia > Anura > Rhinodermatidae > Rhinoderma > Rhinoderma darwinii. Next base: position 368,521,628 of record NC_134688.1, read on the forward strand.
AAGAGAATTTTTAAAGATAAGTATGTCTATATCAAATGAGAGAATCAATTGCCAGTTTGAGATTTATAACAAATTGGACGGATTCACCTTCAGGAGATTTAGTGAAGAAGTGATTTTTTATTTCTCGTTAAGATTTGTTCATCTTTACTTAATGAATAAGCTTCAAGTTCTATGTGACTAACCTGAAATACCTCACAGTGTATTATAACAAAGAATTATGGAAATAAAGCACTTTACTTAAATTTCTCAAACGAACTAATACAACAATATTCATATATTTTATATAACTTGAAGATTGGACGTATTTTAATTATAGTTTTCCTTTAATCTTTCTTAACTAATTAACTTTAGTGCTCAGTAAATGTTAAGAATAAATGTAGATGATATCCGCTAATACACTTTATTACAAATGCTGGAAAAAAAAGCCCTTATCTTCACTAAAGATTTCACACTTTGAACTGTTTCTTTTTTTTTTAAAGTTCAGTTTGTTTCAGTTTTTCTCAATTTCCACAATTTACGCGTACAAAAAGAAAACTTAAAAGAAGAAAGACAATTCGCATCATGCCTTGTACGCCACCAAAGGGACGTTCACAGATAATAGGGAGTCATTAACACATTATTGATACCTCAAATCTAGTCATTGGCACTAATAAGAGGAGCTAAATCAGTGCACCTTAAATGACCAGGCCACTACAATGTCAATATAAAGACACAGAAAATAGACTGCTATGCATCAAGTATCAGCCACACATCACCCATCTGGTAGAATCTGAGCTATTTGCGATCATCATAAACCATATTTTCCATTGGTACCATGTCATTGATAAGTTAGACTGATAGGGCGCCAGTAGGATAGGAGGAAGCGATCCAACCCCAGGCTTACATCTTGCAAACCATGAAGCAGCAGAAGTGTTTTGGCTCTAGAGTTTTGGCTCTAGAAGCAGAGGGGATCCGAGGATATTTAGAGAATCTCCAGGACTACCGTCCAAAATGATGCAATGGGAGGACACGTCCAGATAAGGTGCCAGAAATCTGCATCAATGGCTGTGCATCTGTTGTAGCAGGAGGAAGGGATAGTATCTGCTCAGTGTAGATCGCAAGGGAACGAGGGACAACTGATGTAAAGCTGCAACAACTTATTGGTGACAGCAGAGAAGACCAACAAGTGAGACGCCAACGTATTATCTCAGTCATCCACAGCCATGGATGGAATGCCTCACAACCATTTACTAAATGAAGGTGGAGGACGCATCTTATGGAACTGAGATAGAAGTAAATTCTAAATATGAGACACACTAGTGGCAGGGAAAAGAGATGTGAAGGCATTAACTAGCGGGAAGTCTGGGAACTGTGCCTGTAATACATGTCTGAGCGAAGAAACCTATAAAATACCTAATAAGGAATATCATTATAACTCTTTCTTAGCGGCAAACATACTACAGAGGTGGACGATGTGGCTTCCATTGAGCCCTTGGAGAGAGAGGGTTCAGTCCTATTCACTTTCCTACTGGGTGAGGAGAACCTTTGCAGGGCATCCCTTTTCAGTGGAACTGCAGAACTACACTGTTGGCTAGCAAGTCGGGACGGAGGGGGCGGGTTTGGATGACCTATGAAAAAAAAGCATGGATAGAGAAATAAACACCAGGTACTTCTGTCCTGTGTGACAAAAATGAGGGACTTATTTTGATCTTTGCTATGGGGCCCTCTCTCTTCTGCTCATTCTATTAATTTTATGTGTGAGAAGGGCAACCTGAGTACACAGATTTTAATACTTTACAGTGTATCTCTTGTAAAATAGTTTATCAGTTTCTATCTGAATATAGTCAGTTAAACATCCTGCCTAAAACTATGTGTGTATGATAGATTTAGAAACAACGGAGACTTTTCAAAACAGTTTGTAGAGTTTTAAAAGGCCATGTTAAGATACCACATAAAATTCTGCTTATAAACATTGCCAGGCACCAAAAGTATCCAGTAATTCTGCCGTTTGTGAAAATTCGGAAACTTTACTTCTTCCTCAGATTATTCTATCCTTTCTCACACTGAGGCTCCCGGGCTGAGAAATGAGTAACTGTATCATTGCCGAGAGCTCAGATGAGGTAGATTACTGGTGCAGTTGTATATACTTGTCTTCAGAATTATTACCTTACAGAGCAGAGTCACATGCAATGTCTAGACAAAAGCCAGCCAGAGCACAGGCCTAGTTCCTTCTTCGGCAATAACAAAATCTATCTTTTCTGGAGTTGTTTGGATGTTTGATAAGCAATGGGCCACGTGTTGCTCATAAAGGGGGATGTGTTTGACATTAGTTGAATTTATAACCCTAATGCATTGTATTTTTAGACTGATTTTTTATTTTTATTTTTTTAAGTAAGCCATGAACTTTGATGGATTCTTGGTCAGGGCTTCATTATCCAATGAGCTGATAAAATTACTTAGAGGCAACTAACCAGATGAGTAATCACATTTTTCTACCAAATATATTTATTTAAACCTCATATTCCAAATAACTTTCATAATTCATGTCCTTACACTCCATTTGAAATGATAATATCCATATGAAATGGTAATGTAAATAGAGATCGGATCATGTTTACACCTCCATAGAGTGGCTGCCCTCAGTAAGGCCTCATGCACACGACCGTAATCATTTTTACTATCCGCAAATATGGATCCGATGGCTGCGCATGCACATTCGTAGCCGTACTAAATTGCGGAAGGGCCAATAGACTTCGATGGGCGAGTTCGTGCCAAAATTGTGGACAAGAATAGGATATGTTCTATATTTTGCGGATCATTCCTACGGCCTGGACACAAATCCATAAATATATGGAAAGGTGCCTGTAGCCAATAGAAATGAATGGGTCCGCAATGTTATCCATATTTACGGATTCCGTAATTACGGTTGAAAATTACGGTCGTGTGCATGGGGCCTAAGTCTGTATAACAATATATTGATAATATCCCAAAAATGTTCATAGCAGTTAAAATTTCCATTGAATGTTTGACAGGTTTACTTGTATAGTGTTTAACAAACTCAAAACTTTTAGGGTGCAGCGACACGTGGCGTACTTGCTTTTTCTTGCCGCAACGTGAACATGTGCTGCGGAAAACTTTATATTGTATGCCTATTAGAAAAATATTCCACAACGCAAGTACTAGAGAAATCTGTCCGCTTTGCAGGATATTTTTCCCATAAGTATTCATTATAGTTACAATACAAGTGTGACTGCACCCTTATTATATTTTTCCTTAGTATTTCAGATGTCGATTTGCTCTTGTGCTTTCTGCACAGCCCAACTAATCTTTAGATAATGGCTAGAAGACTGAAAACGGTATTGAGGCTATGTACACCTTCAGCTGAATTTATGGAATCGGCTGGGAGAGAACTATACACATTCTATGTATACAAGATACTTAGAAGCTGTGATTTTTTTTAAATATAAAAGTCATTTAAAAAAGTTCTTAAAATCACAAAACACATTGATTTACTTAAAAAACAAAAAGGTGTACATAGCAGCATTTTCTAATAGAATGCAGTTCATGGTTCCTTTGAGGCCATATTCACACAGATTACATTCTGGCATATTTTGAAGCATAAAACGCTCCCAAATACACAAAAAATATGTTTGCAAAATATTCTCCAAAAACGCCTGGATTTCAGAGGCTCTTTTCTCTTGAAATCAAACAAATTTTTTTCAGCCTGAACATTATGCCGTGTGAACATAGCCTAATAATGGCAAGGTGTCCACAGGCAACAAAGCATCTCTACATTATGAAAATAGCAACTCCCAATTTGAGTTCTGGCGTGATACTTTGACTGTGTAAAGCTTTGTTTGCATTATGCTAGACATGCAGTAGAGGGACTGGGAAATATTTGAACTTTTGAAATTGTAAATACAGTACCATTACCCTACCACATTGCATTCGTTTTTTACGTAACTGTTTTGCTTTGTAACTAGGGATGACACATTAGCTTCGGTTACTGGAGGAAATGCAAACTCTAGTACTTTAGAGCAGATCTGGGTCTCTTAGGACCCAGTGGCTCTTGCATTTACATAGTGATCATGTGATTTGTCACAGTTACTCGGAATAAAAAATAAAACAAAGGATGTTGGACGGTCGCCATACAATGATAATAAATTAATTATGATAGATGATAGATAGATAGATAGATAGATAGATAGATAGATAGATAGATAGATAGATAGATAGATAGATAGATAGATAGATAGATAGATAGATAGATGCTTAGTAAATGATCACTGAGATATAGGGACATGATCCTTAACTAACAGGCTTGACCAATAGGATTAGTACACTTGAAATTGATAGGTACACTTAGGATATAGTCACAAGTCCGTGGCAATTCTGCAGCTATGGCTTTACTGTGGATTTCACCCTATACATTGAATATACAGCAAGTCCACTATGTCTAACCATGGCCTAAACCCCTTCCTGCTCCCATTTTTGATGTTTTACATTTTAGTTTTTTGTCCCTGTTTTCCAATAACCATAGATTTTTTATTTTTCTATAAGGGTATGTTCACACATAGTTTTTTTCAGGCGTATTTCTGAGCGTTAACGCCTTGAAATATGCTTGTAAAAATACTAGCAAAACACTAACAAACAGCTTCCCATTGAATTCAATGCGAAATACACTGTGCTGTTCACATGAGGTGTATATTTATGCTGCTGAATTCAAAAAACGCCTCTTTAGGCCGTGTTCACACTGAGTTTTTTTGCAGGTGGATTTTGAATTGCCTGCACTCTTTCCCACGTTTTTTGCTGCGTTTTTCACAGCGTGTTCCGGCCGCGACCATTGAGCATCACGGGCAAAAAACGCTACAAAAAACGCTTTCTCTGCCTCCCATTGATGTCAATGGGAGGTTAGAGATGGAAACGTCTGAAGAAAGGGCATGACACCTCTTTTTCCCGCAAGAGTTTTTTTCCGCTCGTGGGAAAAGGATTTTGGCAGTTTTTTGGCGCGGTTTCCACCTCAAAAACTGCGCCAAAAAACTCTGTGTGAACCAGGCCTAAAAATAAGTAGCATGTCACTTTTTGAGGCATCTTTGGAGTTGTTTTTCCATTGACACTATTAAAAACGCCTCAAAAAAATCCTCAAAAGAAGCTTCAAATGAAAAAAAGAAGGAATTAGGGTATGTTCACACACTTAGCAAAAAACATCTGAAAAAACAGCTCTTGATTTTCAGAAGTTTTTTAAGCAATTCGCGTTTTCTATAGAGTCAATGAAAAATGGCTCCAAAAACGGCTCAAGAAGTGACATGCACTTTTTTTTTGTGCATCCTTTTATGCACCGTTTTTTGAAAATGAGGTGTTAAAAAACACCCCGTAGGAAGAGAACGCCGTATTTCCCATTGAAATCAATGGGCAGATGTTTGTAGACGTTCTGATTTCATAGGCGTTTTTCTCTGAGGTTCCTAGAACCCATCGCTGACGAGGAACCTCTGCGGGCAAATCTTCTTCTAGGTCTCTGAAAAAACGGGAGAGACTTCCCCCTTCTTATCTGAGAGTTTTTCCATGATTTTGTCTAACTCTTCTCCAAATAGCCTCCCAGGCTTATATTCCATCGTACATAATCCGTTCAAGGCTTGAGCCATATACAGATGTAGCCATCTTTATCTTGACGTATAATGCATTAAATACACAGTAGAAAGATCATTTATCTTTAGTTTTCAATCACTTTTCAATGACTTTTGTTGTGTGATATCACGCTGCAGCAATTTATCAGAGTCAATATAAAGATGGCTATATCCGTACCCCTTCGGCCTGACACAGATAAAGCCATATTTCTGACTGCTAACCTTATTGACTGGCTGGAGGCATCACTAAGAAAGTCTGTGGCTGAGGAAATGTACCTGAAACCCCTCAAGAGCTCATCCCTCTGGACTCCTTGAATGTCATCCTGCAACTGAGCTAGCCAACTCTTAAGGCTCTTAATTACCACTGAACTAGCAATTGCTACCTTAGTCTGTGCCACTGCAGAATCATATGACTTCTTAAAGGCTGAGTCGGCTTTACGATCAAGGGGCTGTCTAAGTATTGCTCCATCTTCAACCAGCACTAGGGTACAGGTGGACAATTTAGCCACGGCTACATCAACCTTAGGAGAGCTTTCCCACTCTCTACTCTGATCTTCCTCAATAGGAAACATCAACTTGAATCTTTTATTTATTACTTGAGCTCTATCCGGGGTGCTCCACACACTTTTCATAAATGATCTAGCTGTGTCGTCTATAGCAAAGGCCTTAGGTTTTTTTCTGGACTTCCTGCTCCTCTGAGGGAATCTCAAGCTTGTCTGCCCTGACAGCCTGAATCAGCCAGTTTATCTTTTCTAGAGGGAACAGAGCCTTCTTCAGATCTTCCTCACCATCTGAGGCTGACGTAGGACAACATCCTCACTGAGAGCTCTTGTCTTAGGGCTAAGCCTGTGATTAGATGGCATCTGAGACTGAGAAGATCCCTGTTCTCTCAGGGACTCGGTTACACATTGTCTAATGAAAGCCTTCATTCCTCACGAAATGGTGGTAGCCACGCCTTCCCTTTGTACACAATCTCTGCATAATATCTCTTGACAAACATCAGGTAAAGGAGTCTCACAGGTATTCCAAACTAAGTTCCTTCTCTTAGAAGACGATTTTCCGCTTCTTCTCCTCGACTAGACATCTGATAACAAAAACAAGTAAATGTAACAATGATCCCAAGTATAAAAGATGAGAGAAAACTCCTCCTTGGCAACTTACTTTGAAAGGGCAAGCAGACAACTTCAGCAGCCTATGAGGAGATTCTTCACATGCAACTAACTGACCAGACTGGGGCTTTAAATACTACAGGAAAAAAAGAATCCTCCCAGTCGGAAGATTTCACTGGTTAGGTAACTCCCCCTTCCTGTAGGAATTTCTATTAGGAAGAAAAAAGCCCTAACCAAAGAGGCACACAAGGATAAATATTCCTCTAGGAGAGGAAACCTAGAAAAAATGAAGCTCTCCTAACTTTAATAATAACGAGACCGGTACCTGCTAGAGGCGGGCTGCTCTCACACAGTTCCACCCCTCTAACCACACTGGCCAATCGCGTCACAGCAATCAGGTCTTATTGCTTGCACTATGACATCCGATAACAATGGCCGAACTAAAGAAATAAAACACTAGACGCCGCTACTGACAAGGGAGCCAGACAAGCTATGCAAAGTGTAATGATGGGGTAAGGAGACAGACAGGTGAGCTCTAATCTACCCGCCACTCAGTCCCTGCCTACTTGCACGACCCGTCCTAGGCGACGGCGTACAACTGGGCGACGGTCCCTACACTCAATACGTGCACGAGAGACAAACAGACAAGGGTACACAGAAGTTAAGAGAAATGGGGCAGTTGCCCACGGCAACACCATGAGCAACAAGAGTAGTGAACGAGCTGAGTCAAACCAGGAGTGTACGCAGAGCAGGAGCATAGTCAGTAAAGCCAGGGTCAAAATGAAGCTGAGGTCAATAGTAATAGCTGGAACAGCAGAGCCAGGAAACAAGAGAAAATCACAGGCAAAGACAAGAAGCAAATGAAGGTATACATAGACCGAGGGCGGGAGCTAGAACCATCTGGCCAGGCTGTGATATGTTCTCCCACTCCTCAGCCTACCAGCCTGAGTGGTAGCAGATCGAGTCACTCTGTCAGACCTAGGAGCAGATGCAGACTGATTAACCATGGGCGTCGACACAGAAGCTGTGTCTGGCAGATCCTTTACACAAAGCTTACCATTCCCTGGGAAAAGGAAAAAATACCTTAGGTATCAGAAACCACCACATCACCAGTCATCACCAAAGGTAGGAAAAAAAAGACTTACGTCCCTACATATAGTCTACTTAATTAATTAGTTTATTGTTTCTTGTCACCTGTCCTAGCATCAGTGGGGGATTAACCCATTGGTTTCTGTGCTGCTGCATAGGATGACCAGGAAAGCTCAATTTTCAGCTTCAAATAACGCCTTGAAATAAGAGGCTGTTTTCCCTTGAAAACAGCTTCTTAATTTTCACCTTCTTTTTCACACTTCTTTTTGTATGTGTGAACATACCCTCAACCTAGCCATATGAGGACTTAATTTTGCTCGACAAGTTGTAGTTTTTAATGACACCATTTTTGTACCATATAATGTTGTTTTTACTGCATTCACATTCGGTAAAAATAACGTTAACTTTATTCTGTGGGTCAATACGCTGACAGTGTTCACAATGTGGGATACATGATGTTATATTGTAATATTTCAGACTTTTATCGATGCACCCATACCAATTTCTGCATGTTTATTTTTTTATTGTTTTTTTTAATATTGTTTTCTATATTCCTAAAAATTCTACTTCCCAAATTTTCCTTTTTTTTTTTTCTAGTTTTAGCTCCACTAGTGGAGTCTTGAACATGTGATCCTTGGATCGCTTGCATAATAAATTGCAGTACTTATATATTGTAGTTTATTATGCTTTTTCCATCTCCTATTAAGCCCTGCCTCTGCCAGTGCTGAATAAAAAGACCAAGATGGCAGACCAGTGGCCTTCATTAAGCACCCAGGCTGCCATTACAACTCACCGGCACCCTACAATCGCTATTGAATGCGACACTTAAGCAGTTGAATGGCTGGGATCTGAGTTATCTCTGATTCTGGAAGTTAGAGTGAGGTGTATGGAAAGGGCTGAGCCCGTGAGCCTGCTACTTACTTCTGCCTCCTGACATTCATTCAAATGAATAGCCAACCTTGTAATACATATGCAGTGGTCAGGTCCAGCAGAGTGATGGTTGATTTTTATTAGCGGCTCTAAGGCTAACATAGGGGAATTCCAATCAAGAAACCACCCCCTTTGACATCTATATGCATATTAGGAGATACATAAAAGAGGTAGTCTTCATGAAACAACTCCTTTAATTCTGTTCTTAAAATCCATATATTAAACTGGTGAATATAAATAAAAGGTTAACATGGGCAAAATAACTCACATGGATCTCAACTCTCTTGTGGGATGAGTTTTAGGGATGAGGTCAGGGAGGAATGCCCTACAAGACAATCACACCTCTAGGAAGAAGAGCTGGATAAGGCATTTGTTGACATTTCTGATGATAATGCTAAAGTCTGGAAAACTGTAATTACAGCGAATGGTGATTTTTTTTACAAACTTTTACCACACTAGTGTATCATTTAAGATTCTTAGTTTCATCATATGTGTAAGGCATAAACAGTAATGGATTTACATCTATGGAGCCCAAAGTCACAGTTTGTCTGGCACCTTAGAATCCGCCCATCCAGGAGTCCAGTCCTTAAAGTTATCGTCTAGTTGTGAGCTAAAAAAAAAGTTATGTAAGTGAATATATATATATATATATATATATATATATATATATATATATATATATATGTGCTGCTTACCTGCTATTTATTTTCCTTAGTGCTGACTATTTGACTTATTAGCCCAGCTCCATTGGGGCAAAGCTGTGATCTGGGACTTTAATTTAGCTACAGTGTCTACAGAGAGTTCGAGGGAATCTAAATTCTGCCTCCTGTCTCATCATTGCATCTGTCTCTTCAGATTGGCTGCTATCTATAAAAAGAAGTCTATTATAAGTTCACTAGCAAGTCAGTGCATAGGAAGCAGATTTCAATTACAGCAAGGGTAGAATAATTATTAAGTATAGACTACTAAACCAATACTGAGAAAGTGCAAAACATCGGGCAATACCTTAGAGAGAAAGGCTTAGATGATCTCTTAGAACATCAATACATATTTAAATATTTTACTGCAGATTGACTCATGCCTTATGGGGCTTTTTGCCTTTTGCTGGCATCTGTGGAAACAAACTACTAAAATGTACCTTTACCCCTTCCCTTTATCCACATTCTCTCCCTCCCTTGGTTGAACTTGATGGACTTTATGTCTATTTTCAACTATACGATGTAAATGCATAACTATGTAACTGAAAGGCATTTGACACTGTCCCTCATAGACATCTAATGGGTAAATTAAGGACTATAGGTTTAGAAAGTATAGTTTGTAATTGGATTGAGAATTGGCTCAAGGACCGTATCCAGAGAGTTGTGGTCAATGATTCCTACTCTGAATGGTCCCCAGTTATAAGTGGTGTACCCCAGGGTTCAGTGCTGGGACCACTATTATTCAACTTTTTTATTAATGATATAGAGGATGGGATTAATAGCACTATTTCTATTTTTGCAGATGACACCAAGCTATGCAATATAGTTCAGACTATGGAAGATGTTTGTGAATTACAGGCAGATTTAAACAAACTAAGTGTTTGGGCGTCCACTTGGCAAATGAAGTTTAATGTAGATAAATGTAAAGTTATGCATCTGGGTACGAAAAACCTGCAAGCATCATATGTCCTAGGGGGAGCTACACTGGGGGAGTCAATTGTTGAGAAGGATCTGGGTGTACTTGTAAATCATAAACTAAATTTCAGCATGCAGTGTCAATCAGCTGCTTCAAAGGCCAGCAAAATATTGTCGTGTATCAAAAGAGGCATGTACTCGCGGGACAGGGATGTAATATTACCACTTTACAAAGCATTAGTGAGGCCTCATCTAGAATATGCAGTCCAGTTCTGGGCTCCAGTTCATAGAAAGGATGCCCTGGAGTTGGAAAAAATACAAAGAAGAGCAACGAAGCTAATAAGGGGCATGGAGAATCTAAGTTATGAGGAAAGATTAAAAGAACTAAACCTATTTAGCCTTGAGAAAAGACGACTAAGGGGGGACATGATTAACTTATATAAATATATGAATGGCGCATACAAAAAATATGGTGAAATCCTGTTCCATGTAAAACCCCCTCAAAAAACAAGGGGGCACTCCCTCCGTCTGGAGAAAAAAAGGTTCAACCTGCAGAGGCGACAAGCCTTCTTTACTGTGAGAACTGTGAATCTATGGAATAGCCTACCGCAGGAGCTGGTCGCAGCAGGGACAGTAGATGGCTTTAAAAAAGGCTTAGATAATTTCCTAGAACAAAAAAATATTAACTGCTATATGTAGAAATTTTTTACTTCCCCTTTCCCATCCCTTGGTTGAACTTGATGGACATGTGTCTTTTTTCAACCGTACAAACTATGTAACTATGTAACTATGATACATATATATTAATGTAAATTAGTGTTAAGAATGGAGAGTCACTTTAAGTCATATATGGCTGTAAAATGTTTATCTGCTCTTACAAATTAAAGCAGAACATTGGAACGCTTGCCTTACAACATCTAGCACCTCTTTGCGTAGCCTTCCCCCGGTCCAACACTGGGTGTCCTCCTCTCATTCCTAAAATTAACATGTAAATACACATAATTTACACACGCTGTTCAGTATATTTATATGTAAATTCCCCCTCGGGCCACGTATAGGAAAAGGCCTACTGTGTCTATAGGTAAATCCAACCCTGTATGTAAATATATCTTGTTTTTGTGTGTATGAGTTATACCATTATAGAATGAAGAAACTGAAAAACACAAAGCAGTGTTCATGTATGATCAAACTATACAAACAGGTAGCTTTGCCTTTGATAATATTTTCTTAGACAGCTCTAAATTTATGGCATTACCGCTTTGCTATTACAGCTGGCATATTTAGTGCATGCCTATATTTAGCATCCAGTACAGTTTGTGCATACATTTCTGTAGCTTTTGTTCATCAAGATCCCTCTCTAGGAGAAAGTTTATTACCACTGTCATGTGCCAAGTTTATATACACACATTATTCATTTTCGCTTCTCATTCACAGTGAAATTGAAAATGATTTTCTTAAAATAAATATAATGATCTACTAAAACACTTCTTGACTGATGTTAAACCTCCAGTCATTTCCCTTATTTCGACAGACATTTATCTCTGGACTCGAACAAAAGGCCATTTAAGGCCAATATAATCAGAAATATTTGAAATGGGGTTGATGAAAGTTGCCCTGATTAAAGTAAAATCAAACTTTATACCTCAGTTCAATAGCCAAAATATTATTGGAATGAAAAGCAGCAAAGAAAACATAAAAATGAACATAATTAGGACCTCTATAGAACAAGATGGAATAGGTTTTGCATATATGGGAAATTATTGCCATTTGAACATTGTAGAAGTGCTGCTGAGAGTTTGTGCAAAGATTCTATCTTCAGTGTTAAAAATGGGAGATTCCAAGTGAACCATGTAATAAGATTTCAGGTTAATAAAATGTCTTGGCAAGTGTCCCACATCTCCTGGCCTTCTTTTATAGCTGAGGAAAAGAGCAGAACTGTTGGAGGCAGCATGTATTATTGTGCACTGGATTGGAAAATAAGAGTCACATTGTAACTGTTTGATGTCTGCATCCATTGTTTAGCTTAGCGGATATTTTAAGTGTACATTGTACATCTAGGCCTGTATAGCACTAGAAACAAATTGCAAGTGTATCAAGAACATCTAACCATTGCTAACAATATCAAAATATTTTTTTTATAGTGCTTTATACTTTTATTGTAGTGTTATTGTAGAATAACCTCTCTTTATAGATCAATATATCAATCTAAATGATATAAGATGTTAAAAAGAATTATATTGGAAGCATGCCAACCACCAGTGCAGTGCAAAAGTAGCAATATGCAGCAAAAAAAATGGACGTGGCACTAGCCAGCCTAATTTACGTTTTTACTTGAGTTTTCTTTTGGAAAGTATTTACACATTTTTACAGAATGGGAGTGTACTAATGGCCTGTTCACATCACCATTCGTTTCCGCTGAGGGTTTCCGTCTGAGGTTTCCGTCGGGTTAACCCCACAGTGGAAAGTCAAACGGATACCTCCGCTTCCGTTTCCCTCATTATTGAACTTAATGATGACGGAAACCTAGATAATGGTTTCCTTCTGTCACGGTTGTGACAGGGTTCCGTCGTTTTTACGGAATCAATAGCGCAGACGACTGCACTATTGATTTGTCAAAGCAACGGAAACCCTGTCACAGACGAAAACCATTAGCTAGGTTTCCGTCACCATTGAGTTCAATGGTGAGGGAAACGGAAGCTAAGATTTTGATTTGACTTTGCGCTGAGGAGTTAACCCGACGGAAACCTCCGACCCCTCAGCAGAACCCCTCAGCAGAAATGAACGGTGATGTGAATACACCCTAACTGCATGTGGATGATGAAATAATTCAAGTATTTGTTGACATCTTAGGGCCTGTTCACATCAGTGTTGGACTTCTGTTCATCGGTTCCATTTGACCTTTCCGTCGGAGGAAAAGAAGGGCAAACAGAAAGCATACAGTGGCGGATTATCATATGGGCGGTTCTGCGGCCACCCGGGCCGAAGGCTCCCAGGGGGCCCATGGCTGCCCGAACCGCACATCATTTTAAAAATCACTTAAGAGACCACTAATGGCCACTGCTGAGAGAGAGGAAGGGAGGTAGAGAGCCGCCAGTGCAGTGCTGATAGGGAGGAGGGGGAGGGATAGTAATAGCAGGGGCTGGATAAGACTAGCAGACATGCATATGCTAGGTGGTAGATCACGCCCCTCTTTGATGCTGCACATAACGCCAGTGAGGAACAGAAGAGGAGGGCGGTGGTCGAGCGGTGAGGAAGAAGGTTAGTCTGCTGTTCGCCTCCTGCCCCAAGCAACAATCGGCAGATGATAAGGGGGGATTAATTATACAGCAAGGGGGGGGGGAGATTTCCATCTAACTCACTGCAGAGGCCTCTATGAAGGGGGGAATAATCCCCCCATCCCCCATAGAGCCCTCAGTATTTCAGTATTTATTATACAGCAAGGGGGGGATTTCCATCTTACTCACTGCAGAGGACTCTATGAAGGGATGAATAATTTCCCCCCATAGACACAGCAGTCAGTTACACGCTCAACCACCCCCTGCTGTATAATAAATACTAAAATACTGAGGGCTCTATGGGGGATGGGGGGGATTATTCCCCCCTTCATAGATTCCTCTGGAGTCACGTAGATGGTTAGACCCCCCCCATTCAGTATAATCCCCCCTTCCCATAGAACCCTCACTAGTTGCTAATATATTGCAAGGGGAAATCAAGGGGAAGTCAAATTGTCTGACTGCTGGGGGCTCTATAGGTGGGTCTGAGCGACTAACTTCTGGGGGCTCTATAGGGAGGTCTGAGCGGCGGGCGCTAACCCCCCCAGAAATGTCAGAATCAGACACTCAGACCTCCCAGCAGTCAGTGAGAGAACCTCACCTCAAAAATATTCCCCCCATACAGCCCTCAGTTTTCCCATAAGGGAAATGTATGACATGTCCACCTATTCTTGCTTTCGCTGCATCCTGGCCACATCCTGATTACATGGTCGGGAGTTACGAAAACAGCAGAGCTTGCTGAGCTACGCTGTTTCCGTAAGTCCCATAAAACTGAATAAAAGTTTCGGAAGCAGCGTCGCTCGCAGACTCCCACCGATCACTAAAACTAGGTAGCAGAAGCACTCGTGTGAGCGCTGAGCTGCTTGGTTTCTGTTTCCGGAAAGACGAGCAGTTTTTGTACGGGCTCATAGAAAGATAATGAGCCGTACACTGCTACTTTGGCTATCCGGAAAAAGGCGAACAGAAACAAAGTGGCTCAGAAGTCGCATGAGCGCTTCTGCCTCTTAGTTTTAGCGATTGATGGGGGTCTCAGCACCCAGAGCCCCACCCATCAAAAGTTCTGACATGTCACTATGACATGTCAGAAGTTTGTTGAACATTTACTTACCCTTTAACCCCTTAATAACCACCAATACGCCTTTTCACGTGAGTCACTAATGGGCTTTAGGCTAGGCTGACGCCTTTTCACGTCAGCCTAGTCTAAGTCCTGCACGGGTCTCCCGTGCAGGCAGGAGCCGGGGCTCTGCTGTCTGATGACAGCTGAGCTCCTGCTCCAACGCCCGCGATTGAAGTTTACTTCGATCGCGGCCATTTAACCCATTAAATGGCGCCGTCAATAGCGACCGCGGCATTTAACTTTGTTTACAAAGGGAGTGCGCTCCCTCTGTCACCCATCGGCGGCCCGCGATTGCAATCGCGGGTCTCCGATGGGGTGTCATGGCAGCCGGGGGCTTGGTAAAAGCCCCCAGGTCTGCCCTGGACATATTCCTGTTAGGACGCGCCGGAGGCACGTCCTAACAGATTGCCTGTCAGATTTACACTGACAGGCAATAATGCTCTGGTATACGAAGTATACCAAAGCATTATAGCAGCGATCGGAACATCGCACAGTAAAGTCCCCTAGTGGGACTAATAAAATAAGTCATCAAAGTGAAATAAAGATTATTAATAAAAAGTACAGTAAAAAAATAAATAAAATCATTTTTTTTCATAAAAAGTGGTTTTATTTACTAAAAGTGTAAAAAAAAAAAAAAAGTACACATATGTGGTATTGCCGCGACCGTAATGACTCAATTAATAAAGTTAATATGTCATTTAAACTGCAAGGTGAACACCGTAAAAAAAAAACGCAAAAAACCATGGCGAAATTGCAATTTTTTTCCATTGCCCCCCAAAAAAGTCATAATAAAAATGAATCAATAAGTCCCATGCACCCCAAAACAGTACCATTCAAAACTACGTCTTGTCCCGCAGAAAACAAGCCCAAAAAATCACTACATTGATGGAAAAATAAAACAGTTACGGCTTTTGCAAAGCGACGATGCAAAAACAAATAATTTTAGTTCAAAAGTGTTTTTATTGTGCAAAAGTCGTAAAACATAAAAAAACCTCTACATATGTGGTATCGCCGTAATCGTACCGACCCATAGAATAAAGGTAACATGTTAATTACGTCGCACAGTGAACGGCGTCAATTTAAAAACGCATAGAACAATGGCGGAATTTCAGGTTTTTGTTATAATCCCCCCCAAAAAGGTTAATAAAAGTTAATATAAAAATTATATGTACCCAAAAATGGTGCTATTAAAAAGCACAACTAATCACGCAAAAAACAAGACCTTATACAGCTATGTAGACGAAAAAATAAAAACGTTATAGCTCTTTGAATGCGACTATAGAAAAACGAATAAAATAGCTTGGTCATTAAGGCCTAAAATCGGCTGGTCACTAAGGGGTTAAAAAGAGGTGTTACAATTTGTTTTTATTTGATGTGTTAAAGACTGTAGACCATTGAAAAAGTAAAAAAAAAAAAAATAGTGTATGGTGTTTGGTGCAACCTTTCTAAATACTTATTAAAATTTGTTTTAACTTTTTGAGATACAGCTGCTTTATATCTTGAATACAGAGCAGCTGTATCTAGTACTAAAACCTGTATCCGTCAGGTCAGTGGCACTGATGGGTACAGTGTCAGCGGGTTGGGGGGGTTGATTGCGTGTGAGGGGGAAGGAGGGTGCCCAAGTTGTGTCAACAGCCCAGGGCCCATGGTACATTTGATGATCCACAGCACAGTGTGATTGTGCAGTGAAAGAAGCTGGGCTGGAACAATGAGAAGTATATGGCACTGATTGGTCACTGATTGGTCAGCCTCATACACTTCTTTACAACACCCACTTGGTCAAAAGTAAAAACACGCCCAGTTGGGCATTAAGAAACTAAATCTAAAATTGCTCATAACTTGCTCAAAAATGGTCGTTTTTCAAAATAAAAACCACTGCTGTTATCTACATTCCAGCGCCGATCAGATTATGTAGGAGATAGGGCACTTATAATCTGGTGACAGAGCCTCTTTAATCCTGTTATTTTTTACCTGCAAAACTATTATGAATCCTGCACTACTTTTCCCAGTCACTGCACTAACTTCCCTATGTATTATTATAAGCCTTTCACTCAAAGATCTCAATAAAGTTGCACCCTTTGATCTCTTCTATATATTGTATTTATATACCTAGCTGATTGTTCCATTCTGTAAAGGACCTGCAGTGGTCATCGTCCCTTATCTTTCAGCCTTGTATCCAGAATTTAAGGGTTACTAAAACATTCCACCTCAAGAAAGCTTACTCTTTTCCATAGCAATTCTAGCAATTTTAGCACCTTATAAACCTTCATTGCAGCATATCTACATACTGTTAAGGATCTGCCAGGCACAGCTTCTGTATCCACGCACATAGGTAATCAGTCTGCACCTGCTTCTATGTCTGGGAGACTGACTCCATCTTCCACCACTCAGGATGGCAGGCTTAGGAGTGGGAGAGCCTATCATAGCCTGGCCAGACTTAGCTAGCTCCCGCCCTCTGTCTATTTATACCTGCCTTTCCTGTTCCTCCTTGCTTGTGATTCTTCTCATTTGGTTTCCTGGCCCTGCTGCAGCTTCTTGATCTATTTGACCCTGCTTCATATTGACCCTGGCTTACTAACTACTCTCCTGCTCTGCGTTTGGTACCTCGTACACTCCTGGTTTGACTCGACTTGTTCACTACTCTCCTGCTCTACGTTTGGTACCTCGTACACTCCTGGTTTGACTCGGCTCGTTCACCACTCTTGTTGCTCTCGGTGTTGCTGTGGGCAACTGCCCCTTTTCCCTTGCTTCTGTGTACCCTTGTGTGTTTGTCTGTCGTGCACATATTGAGCGTAGGGACTGTTGCCCAGTTGTACCCCGTCGCCTAGGGCGGGTCGTTGCAAGTAGGCAGGGACTGAGTGGCGGGTAGATTAGGGCTCACTTGTCTGTTTCCTTACCCCCGTCATTACATAATCACAAGCCCTATACCTAGTCTACCCTGGTCCCTCACACTACTATGGACTCCCTTGAGACCCTGGCTCAGCAAATGCAGGGTCTCTCCTTACAGGTCCAGGCCCTGGCTCAGAGGGTCAACCAGCCTGATGCTACCATGGTAGTGCCCCTCACCTCACCTCTTGAACCCCACCTCAAGTTGCCTGACCGGTTCTCAGGGGACCGGAAGACTTTTCTCTCCTTTCGGGAGAGTTGTAAGCTCTATTTTCGCTTAAAGCCCCACTCCTCAGGTTCTGAGAGCCAGCGGGTGGGTATAATTATGTCCCGGCTCCAGGAAGGGCCCCAAGAATGGGCCTTCTCCTTGGCTCCTGACGCCCCTGAACTTTCCTCCGTTGATCTTTTCTTTTCCGCTCTCGGACTCATTTATGACGAGACTCACAGGATTGCCTTTGCCGAGAGTCAGCTGGTGACCTTACGTCAGGGTAAGAGACCTGTTGAGGAGTATTGCTCTGACTTTAGGAAGTGGTGCGTAGCTTCTCGGTGGAATGACCCTGCCTTAAGGTGCCAGTTTAGGTTGGGTCTGTCGAACGCCCTGAAAGACCTGCTAGTTAGCTATCCCTCTTCTGACTCCCTAGACCAGGTTATAGCTTTAGCGGTACGACTTGGCCGACGTCTCAGGGAACGACAACGTGAACGTTTTTGTGTTTTCCTCTCTGACTCCCCCATGATGCCTCCCGAGGTTCCGTTGCTTCATTCTTCCACGGAAGACTCGGAGGTACCTATGCAACTCGGAGCCTCCGTGCCCACCCAACAACATAGAGAGTTCCGCAGGAAGAATGGTCTCTGCTTCTATTGTGGGGATGACAAGCATCAAGTGAACACCTGTCCTAGGCGTAAGAATAAGCAGCCGGAAAACTTCCGCGCCTAAGTGATCATCGGGGAGGTCACTTGGGCGCACAGGTATTTCCCGTAAATATGAAACGGAATAAAATCTTGCTTCCCTTTCAGGTCTCTTTTGGTGGTAGGTCTGCTACCGGCAGTGCCTTCGTGGATTCAGGGTCGTCTGCTAATATCATGTCTGTGGAATTTGCTATGTCTCTAGCTATGCCTTTGATTGATTTGCCTAAACCTGTCCCGGTAGTGGGTATCGACTCCACTCCTCTTGCTAATGGTTATTTTACACAGCATACCCATGTTTTTGAACTCCTTGTTGGCTCCATGCATTTGGAGCAGTGCTCTGTACTGTTGATGCAGGGATTATCGTCCGATTTGGTTTTAGGCCTTCTCTGGTTGCAGTTGCATAATCCCACGTTTGACTGGAATACTGGGGATCTTACCAAATGGGGTAATGAATGCTTGACATCATGTTTTTCTGTTAATTCTATTTCTCCCCCTGAGGAGGTGAACACGCTACCTGAGTTTGTTCAGGACTTCGCTGATGTTTTCTCTAAGGAGGCCTCCGAAGTGTTACCTCCTCATAGAGAATACGATTGCGCTATCGATTTGGTACCAGGAGCTAAGCTCCCTAAGGGTAGGATATTTAATCTCTCTTGTCCCGAACGTGAAGCCATGAGAGAGTATATCCAGGAATGCCTGGCGAAGGGTTACATTCGTCCCTTTACTTCTCCGGTAGGTGCTGGCTTCTTCTTCGTAGGGAAGAAGGATGGTGGTCTTAGGCCATGCATTGACTACCGTAACTTGAATAAGGTCACTGTAAGGAACCAGTATCCCCTTCCTTTGATTCCTGATCTCTTTAATCCGGTTCACGGGGCCCAATGGTTCTCTAAGTTTGATCTACGGGGGGCGTATAACCTTATCCGCATCAAAGAGGGGGATGAGTGGAAGACTGTGTTTAACACACCCGAAAGTCATTTTGAATACCTCGTCATGCCCTTTGGGTTGTGTAATGCTCCCACGGTCTTCCAGAATTTCATAAATGAGATTTTAAGAGATTACCTGGGGGTATTTCTTGTAGTGTACCTTGATGACATACTTGTGTATTCCAAGGACTGGTCCTCCCACATTGAGCATGTCAGGAAAGTGCTCCAGGTCCTTCGGGAAAACAAACTGTTTGCGAAGACCGAAAAATGTGTGTTTGGGGTGCAGGAGATACCATTTTTGGGTCAAATCCTCACTCCTCATGATTTCCACATGGACCCCGCCAAGGTCCAGGCTGTGGCGGAATGGGTCCAACCTGCCTCCCTGAGACCTTGGACCCATATCTCCATGGATTTTATCACCGATTTGCCTCCATCTCAAGGCAAGTCGGTGGTGTGGGTTGTAGTAGACCGCTTCAGTAAGATGTGCCACTTTGTGCCCCTCAAAAAACTACCCAATGCTAAGACGTTAGCTACCTTGTTTGTCAAACATATCCTGCGTCTCCATGGGGTCCCTGTCAATATTGTTTCTGACAGAGGGGTACAATTTGTTTCCTTGTTTTGGAGAGCCTTCTTTAAAAGGTTGGAGATTGATCTGTCCTTCTCCTCTGCCTTCCATCCTGAAACTAATGGCCAAACTGAGAGGACTAATCAGTCTATAGAACAATATTTAAGGTGTTTTATCTCTGACTGTCAATATGATTGGGTCTCATTCATCCCCCTCGCCGAATTTTCCCTTAATAACCGGGTCAGTAACTCGTCAGGGGTCTCCCCCTTTTTCTGTAATTTTGGGTTTAATCCACGGTTCTCCTCCGTTTCACCTGGTAGTTCCAACAATCCCGAGGTAGAGGTCGTTCATCGGGAACTGTGCACAGTCTGGGCCCAGGTTCAGAGGAACCTAGAGGCGTCCCAGAGCATACAAAAAACTCAGGCAGATAGAAGACATTCTGCTAACCCCTTGTTTATGGTCGGGGATCTGGTGTGGCTATCGTCAAAGAACTTGCGCCTTAAAGTCCCGTCCAAGAAGTTTGCTCCCCGGTTTATAGGGCCGTACAAGTTCATTGAAGTCCTCAATCCTGTCTCCTTCCGACTGGAGTTGCCCCCATCTTTTCGAGTACACGACGTGTTTCATGCCTTCCTCCTTAAACGCTGCTCTCCATCCTTGGCTCCCTCGAGGAAACCTCCTGTCCCCGTTCTTACCCCTCAGGGGGTAGAATTCGAGGTGGCCAAGATTGTGGACAGCAAGATGGTCCAAGGCTCCCTCCAGTACCTGGTCCATTGGAGAGGATACGGGCCTGAGGAGAGGACTTGGGTACCCGCCCGGGATGTTCACGCTGGGGTATTGGTCAGGAGGTTCCACCTTCGTTTCCCAAATAAACCAGGTCCATCTAGAAAGGGTCCAGTGGCCCCTCATAAAAGGGGGGGTACTGTTAAGGATCTGCCAGGCACAGCTTCTGTATCCATGCCCATAGGCAATCAGTCTGCACCTGCTTCTATGTCTGGGAGACTGACTCCATCTTCCACCACTCAGGATGGCAGGCTTAGGAGTGGGAGAGCCTATCATAGCCTGGCCAGACGGAGCTAGCTCCCGCCCTCTGTCTATTTATACCTGCCTTTCCTGTTCCTCCTGCTTGTGATTCTTCTCATTTGGTTTCCTGGCCCTGCTGCAGCTTCTTGATCTATTTGACCCTGCTTCATATTGACCCTGGCTTACTGACTACTCTCCTGCTCTGCGTTTGGTACCTCGTACACTCCTGGTTTGACTCGGCTTGTTCACTACTCTCCTGCTCTGCGTTTGGTACCTCGTACACTCCTGGTTTGACTCGGCTCGTTCACCACTCTTGTTGCTCTCAGTGTTGCCGTGGGCAACTGCCCCTTTTCCCTTGCTTCTGTGTACCCTTGTCTGTTTGTCTGTCGTGCACATATTGAGCGTAGGGACTGTTGCCCAGTTGTACCCCGTCGCCTAGGGCGGGTCGTTGCAAGTAGGCAGGGACTGAGTGGCGAGTAGATTAGGGCTCACTTGTCTGTTTCCTTACCCCCGTCATTACACATACACAGCACTGTTCAGTTTACAAAGAGAAACTTAATATATTTTCACTCACCTAAATGCATAATTTTAGTTCCTATCTACAGGTGTGCGGCTAGTTCACTTTTGTAAAGATAACTACGTAAAACTTGCATCAAACCCTATTCTTTTATATATGTTTTTTTTAAATAAATATGTCTATCAGCGTGTTTTGTGCAACTTTCCACATACTTTTTATTAAAAATTACTTTTACTTTTTGAAATACAGCTGCTTTGTATCTTGTATATAGAGCGGGACTGACGGGTTCAGTGTCAGCGGTTCCTGCATGTCTCTTACACAGGATCGAGCTGTTACCGATCACATCTAAGTTAATAACTTCGATGTGGTCGATAACAGGTGGATCGGCAATTGGCGGTTTTATGTTCTCTAATTGGCGATTTTATGTTCTCTAATGCGATTGGCAATTTTATGTTCCCGTTATCCTATAGTTATTCCTTAAATCTCAGAAAAATTAAATAGCTTCTGCCATGGATTTGATTGAAGGGATAAAAAATAAAGAGTAGTTGGGACATGATTGGTGCCTATGTTATACAAATTTCTTAAAAAATTGAGCCTTTGAAAAACCACCAAACTGAAGGTCTGAAAAAAAGGGCTTTCATTGCTGAAAAAGCATACTTCCATTTAAGGCTTTTTGGCAATGGGTAGAATGAGCATGATGGGGGTTTCTGCATTTCTCCTGTGCTTATTAAATTAAGCATGTGCCTTCCATTTACAAGGCCTGTCTAATTGTGAAGAATCCTACTGGTTTTTAGGATGGAAGAAAAGGCTAAATTTGAATATTTAGGCATCTATCTATTTTCACATTTAATAAGGATATGGGATATAATTCCTTAGGGATGTGGCCATTGCTCATGGTAGGGTAAAATATTAGGCACAAGAATTTGGGAAGCATGGGAATAAATCATAATTAATAATAATTATTAATAATTATTGTGAAACCATCTTGGTGATTTTTTTAAAGGAATGTTTTTATGTTCTACCTGAGTTCCTGTTCAGAAACCGGTTGATTTAGCGTTTACAGCTGTTTTGGAAAGGCAAAAATAAGGAGAGTTCCTTGTAGCATGTGCTCATGCTAGATTTTGGTAGTTGTGACGTACAGATGTGTCCTCCCTTAACTTATCTCTAAACCTGACAAATACCGAGATGCATGGCGCGAGATGTTAAATAAACATGTAAAAGAAACATATACCTCCGACGGATGCCGTGGATGGATGCCACCCATCACCTATAGACTCCCATGTTAAAAAGACGTATACATTTTTTTACTGGATGGTGCGAGATTTTATTGAATTAGTATCATGTCAATTGTATAACTTTCAATGGAAATAAAGTTTAGGATGGACACATCTGTATTCAGGTCTTCTTTTAAGTTTTATATGGAGTTTTAAAAGTATTAGTGATTCCTCTGGCCTCTAGTATTTTTGAATCTCAACTGGGATTCAACAAATAAGGAAATTTTGTATTTTTATTGTAAAACTTTCAAATAAGGCTCTTGGGTTATTGTCTTCAATGTTATACCTCATTTTACTTTCCAAATGAGCTGATAGTTGTTAAAGAAGATGGATCAAATATATTATCTCTAATGAGCGAGATCCTAGATTGTATCTCAAGGAATTCATTGGATGCTTGACAATGCAATTGTGGTTTATACAAAGGCCCCTCAAAAATGTGAAATATACAAAAGCGTATAGTTCAAGTTGTTAAAGTATTCTCTTTAAAAGTTTTCAATAACCTCAATAACCTCAGGAGTGCTTGTAGGAGAAATCATAATGTGTTCAGGTACCAAATAAAATTTAGATTATGAGTGACTGATTAAAATGTTTGCTAGGAAAGTCTGCTGGTTTGGGAATCTATAGTGGAGTAGAATGGAGGTGCCAATTCCCACCTGAGATAAAAGTTGCCGCTAATAAATTAGCAAAAAAATTGACATGAGAGTAGGGTTTAGAAAACATTCTTTTCAGGTAGAAAAAGTTAATGACAGAGGCTGGGAAATTTTTAGGCCTTGGCACTCTATGAGCCCTGTAGATTATTATATATTGAGAGTTAAAATGTGGCATTAGAGATTGTCAGTTGTTTAAACAAGTGTTTAATTTCAGATGATTCAATTAATTTAGGGATTCCTACAATTTAATCTTGCATTGTGAGAGATTTTCAAAATCAAATATTTTGGCTTTAATATGAGTATAGTTATCTTTCAAGTAGTAGTTAGTGTCTACTAACCTTACTGTAGTATAACATAAATGTAGCCACATTGTTTTCCATGTGACCTCCCAGGTCACCCATGTCATGATAAGCTATTGAATATAAATATTGTACAGTGAATACCTTAGAATATGGAGCATCTCTTTTAATAAGCTGTTGGTCAAAACTTTATTTGTAGCTTGGTTAGGGAAAATATCTGAAGATGAATAGTTGTTTATCAGTGTGAGTGGTAAGTCACTATAGAATGATAGTTGTCATCAGAGGGTCTATGCTTCTGTTTTAATTACCTCTGGGGAACCCAGTGTTTACAAAGGT
This sequence comes from Rhinoderma darwinii, assembly GCF_050947455.1. Taxonomy (NCBI): domain Eukaryota; kingdom Metazoa; phylum Chordata; class Amphibia; order Anura; family Rhinodermatidae; genus Rhinoderma; species Rhinoderma darwinii. Next base: position 368,545,734 of record NC_134688.1, read on the forward strand.
GAGCTGGAAGAGTCTCTTATGGCAGTGGAGCCTTCCTCGAGGTGACGTGGAGCTCCTGAGTGATTCATATTGTTTGATGGGATGCTGTCTGACTGTAGCTTGTCTGCCAGCTGCCTAGCTGAGTAGAATATATAGGGGTATATTTTGTCCCCTAGAGGGACAGAGGCTCTTGTGGAAGTACCAACGTTTCTTGTTCTGTGTTGAGTTTGAAGCAGTCCTCAGAGATCTCCTAACTCATTCCCCCGAGAATGAAAGCTTTGAGCTGCTGTTGGGTAGATATAACAAGGCTTGATTGTTTTAGTTGTATTAAAATTCATCCATATTTCCATGTAATACTTTGTTGGGGGACATGTATCTTATATTTTCTAACTTTATGTGAAATCTAAACAAATTTTGTATAAGAAATAATCCTCCAATTACATAATAATTCAGGTTATATACAACAACTTAAATGTGTCATTTATAACAAAGCAAACGTAGCAGTAACAAATGAAGTAAACATGAACTTAATACTCTTGCTTGGAGACAGGTGACAACTAATATTCAGTTTCAGTGCAATGTCGAATTTTATCATAAAGTAAACATATGGCCTAAATCAGAAACATCCAAACGGTACATGTAAGTAAAATGTGATGTCCCTAGATAAACCTGGAGATCCTACATTTTACTACCTAGCTTTGTGAAATTTTTATATCAAGGTCATTAAACGTATGCCTGAGTAATAAAAGTAGAACTTTTTAAGACCTATTTTAAGTGGACTCTTAAATCTTAAGCTGCTTTTATTTAATAACTGAATAGAGCAAATCAACATGCCGGGTTTTAACATTTTAATGGGTGCTAATATTTTGTAGAATATATCAGTAGTTAAGTTTCCAGTACATATGGTAGGGAAGCTGTAGATAGTACTAAGGACTTGATATTATTCTTTGGATAAGCTTTAATGAGAAGAAATATTTGTTTTAGAAATATGGATTTTCTATGGTTACAAAACTAAAAATATTTAGCAATACAGGAAAAGAAGAGCATGTCAAATTTGTGTATGTTTCCTCTACATGTTTGCTACAAAAGAAATTGGGTTACAGCATGCTACCATCTGGTGCAAATAACAGTGCACCACACAGAAGTAGTACGTAAGAGGCAAATAACACACATTTCTGTGCCTATCAGATGCTGTACTTAATTGTGAAAATGTACATGTATTGCTTTACAGTTGAAGCTAGAAAATGTTTGTCATAAATAGAACTCTAGGGTAGTACTAGTAGTTTTGAAAGAAGTTGGTCAGTGGTAATCTGTTTACATCAATGACATCGCATGACAGAATGCATAACAGCAAAAGGCTATACAATTACATATTTCATGAAATACACGTAGGTTACATTCACACAATAGTTAAAAACAAGCGTGTTACGGATGTTTTTTTAACGGCCACCACACGGCCATTTTCAAAACTAAGTTCTATGGGTGTATTCACATGGCCGTTTTTTTAATGGCCCATTAATATTGGCCATCAAAAAATAGAACATGTTCTATTTTTGGCCATTTTCACAGCTAAACTGCCCATATAGAAGTCAATAAAACAGTTTTTAATGGCCATTTTTGATAAATCAATCCGTGACGGGCATTAAAAACTGATTTGTCACAAGGGGATTCAATTGTCTTTGCGTCCTTAGGATGCGGATGCAATTGACAGTGCTGGTGAGGCATGGGAACCAAAGCTTCCCTTCCCCACCATTCGGCACTTTTTTGTAATTTAGGTGATATGAGGAGACTAGGCATCCATTGCTGGAGAAGACGGCGCAATAACGTAGAGCAGCAAGTGTCTAAATATGTACAGGGGGCAGTGGGGCGCTAACTACTGGGGCAGTGTGGCACTATCTACCATGGGCACTGTAGCACTATCTTTGTGGGCACTTTCTACAGTGGGAACTGTATCACTATTTATGTGGACACTGTGGCACTATCTATGTGGGCACTATTTACAGTGGGCACTGTAAAACTATCTATGTGGGCACTATGTACAGTGGGCACTGTGACACTATCTATGTGGGCAATATCTACAGAGGCACTGTCTACATGGGCACTGGGGTGTTTTCAGGGGGTTAGGAAAAAACCCCCTGTTAAATGAAATTCATGTTTTGTTAACAGCCAAGAAAAACGAATGGCAAATGGATGACAAATGGCAGTTGAAAACGGTCAGACGGCCGGGAAATGGATGAAAATTTGGAGACACACTGATGCAAAATGGCCATGAAAAATTAACAAGTTCAGGACCGGGCTATTTTGCGCCTTCAGGACCAGATACCGTTTAGCCATTTTTAGCACGTGTTAGTTAAATGGCTATAACTTTTTTATTTGTTGGGCTAACGACGTGATTTTTGCGACGTTTTTTCTGTAGACAATGCAGGTTTCATTTTTTATCGTTTTTATACACACCTTTTTTGCTATTTTAGAATTTTTATTCATAAAGTTTGAAAATAATAGTAAAAAAAATAAGCTTTTTTAAGTTTCAGCTATTTTTTTTGGTAATAACATAGTTTTACCCTAAAATAGACCTTTTATTTGTGATCGTCATTGTCTACCGTAAATTTTAATATATTACATGTCTATATTAGGGCAATTGGGTCAGCGCTAGCGTTACAACAATGGTTGGCGGGGGGGAACGTTTTTTTTTTGGGGTGGGTATTTTATGTGTATTTATTATTTCATTTTTTTTTGCACTTTACTTTATTATTTTTTTATTACTATGGTCTGTCCCTCAAAGGTCAAAAAAGACCTTTGGGGAACTTTATATATTTTTTTTCTTTCTTTTACACCATGTTTTTCCACTGTAACTGGAGCTGTACAGCAGCCCCAGTTACAGGGGAAATCAGCCCTCTCATAGTGACGATTGTCACTAATCGGGCTGTGCTGGGTCTAGTAAGACCCAGCAGCAGTCTGTCAGTAACGGCACCCGACAATCATGTGACACGTCACATGATCACCGGGAGGAATAGGGACAGTGGCGCGGCCGCTGCCTCTATTCCTATACACAGCGTTCATTGAGCGCTGTGTAAAAAGACATTGGAGAAGACAGAAGCAACGAAAGCTGCTCCTATCTTCTCCTCAGGGTCCCCGGCAGTCACTGACAGCCGTAGACCCGACATTCAGCTGCCCGATCGCGCGGGCAGCAAGTTAAAACCCGAGCCGTAAAAAGTCTATGGCTCGGGTTTTAAGGACCCTGACCGCTGGCCGTAAAAATACAGCCAGCGGTCGGGAACCAGTTAACAGACTTTTTTCTCACTGTTGTGTGAATATAGCCCAGGCTGTCTGACTGCTTTTAATGGACATTTGTCATCCGATTGCCGTCTGTTTTTCATGGCCGTTAAAAAAAACCTCATAAATTTCATTGGTAGGGTTTTTTTTGGTCCGAACACCCTGAAAAAACATTGTGTTAATATAGCCTACAGTTCACTGTACTACTGTATGAATAGTGTTTTTACAAAGCGTCAGGCTATATTCACACGACAATGAAAAAAAAACGTCCGTTAAAAACTAATCTAATTTGGAGTCGACTTGATTGACAAATATTACTGTAATGTCCGTGGCTGTGGGCCATCAGCTCCAACCTCCCCCTGACAGCCACAGCCACGAGTCGGCAAGCGCTGGCCCCAGCCTCTTCCTCAGGAGACACCAGTGCTCGCGTCCACTCACCTCAGCCGGATCACGCTCGTGCCCGCTCTTAAAGGGGCTGGATTAACAATTGGGCTGATGGAGCTAAAGCTCAAGGTCTCTCCCAAAAAATAGGCCACCGCAGAGGAGAAGGACTATAAGTGGAGCCTATAAAAAAATGTTTTTTATGTTTTACTACTTTTACAAGGAAAAAAACTGATTGTTAAAAATAAAATTTGCGTTTTGTCGTCATATTCTTAGAGCCATAAAAAAATTTCCATCTATTGAGCGGCATGAGGGCTTATTTTTTATGGGGTGAGCTGTAGTTTCTATTGGTACCATTTTGGGGTACATTAGACATTTTGGTCACTTTTTATTCCATTTTTGTTCGAGCTGAAGTGACCAAAAAACAGCAGCATTCACCGTGCATTCATAGTTTGTACTTTTACAGATACGGCGATACCAGTTATGTTTTTGTTCCTTTACATTGTGCTAATGGGAAAATAAGAAAAGGTTTTTTTTTACTTTTAATTTTTGTATTACAAAAAACTTTATTTAACTATTTGTACTAGTCCCCCTAGGGGACTTGAACCAGCAATCATTGAACCGCTATCATGATATACTGCAATACCAATCTATTGCAGTATATCGTTATACTGCCAGTCTCCTTTGAAGCAGGCCCGTGAGCCTGCTCCGTACTCTCCTACCCGACCTGCGCCATACATATATGGCGGATGTCGGGAAGGGGTTTAAAAAAAAATATTTGTATACTGAATGATCAGCCGATAAGTAATGGAAGATTGGTGGCTGAAAAAGTCCCATCGAGCAGATCAAAATTTCAGAAGATTATCTGTCATTGATCATTTCTGCATAAGATCATAGCCAGTGAAGACCAGATATACAACTAAAATGTTCGAAATTGGCCACTTCTGCATTTTTTTAAAATCTAAGGATCTATCTGTACTGCACACATTCACATTCACACTGCACTTGTACAGTATACCTCTGATGAATGCTTCAAACGGATCCCACCTTAAAGGCATACAGTGACAACCATCGCTTATAGGCTCCCATGTTAAAAAACATATACCATGCGGTATACTTTTTTGCTGAATGCCCTAGTATGGAATAGCGCAGTAGACTATGCAATTCCATATGTTTTTTAAAAAAAGGTAACATCCTGATGCAGGCCTAAAGGTCATTCTTCTGGTGTCTGTTCAGTGAATAGGGGCCTATGTATACATTTGGCGTATACACCGGAACCTTTCCCAGCGCATACACCAAACCGACACTGCAAACGCAGTGTGAATTGAGACCTAATGTGTATGGAACATGATGAGGACAGTTGCTTTTACACTTGGATGATATGAGTGTTCTGTAACAGTGTACTATACTATAATAAAGTAACATCTAAATAAAATATATTTAGTAGCACCTATGTGGAACACAGAGAAAAAATGGAAAGAAAAGAGACAAAAAAAGAAATATATAGAGAAATTAAATGAGTTTAAGGTTCTCCATCTAAACCCTAATCCGAAAGACATCTGTAGTACAATAGTGAAGAGTAGGAAAGAAAAAGAGAATACAAAAAAATCCTAATAAACAATAAAGATATCAAAAAGTACAAGGACATAAAAAAATGGAATAGCCTGTCATGCATTTTAGTGACTTAATTTTGTCTCTCTTTCCTCCTTTACTCTTGTGCCCTAGGAGGTTTTCAGATAAGGATCATATTAATAAGTTTAAAAAAATTTATAACTGGAATTGTTACTCTAGTTTCCTTTAGCTAATACAAGATCAGAAACCCCTGTGACAAATAAGCAATAACATGACAGCTGGAAGGGAACAAATACTTTTATATAGTATTGTTGAAGAACTTCAAAATAATGTAATGTATATAGGTTTTGTTTTTGGACACCATTTAACTAAAGAGTCCAGTTAACCACTATGCTTTAATTAGGCTACATTTATATTGTTATACATAAGAGAACATAGACAACTGTTCTGGCACATTAATAAGGTCTGCAACTATATTGAGATAAATATCTTGGTGATGTCAGCAGATCAGACCTGTACATGAGAATTGTATTCATATGCAAATAAGCCAGATTCACTGTCTATAAACTCATTACTTGTGTACTGTTTTATACTACATTTGGTGAGCTTCTGTGCATTAACTTGAACAATTGAGATCATATCATGCAGCCTATTAATTTAGCAAAATAATTGCATCTTTAAAGGGAGATTAACTTCTAATTTTTGAATATTAAAGGGGCAGCTTACCAAGTGTACTTACCATACATTAAGGCATTTCCCATCATCCAGAGAAAATGGTCTATCTATCTATCCATCTATCTATCTATCTATCTATCTATCTATCTATCTATCTATCTATCTATCTATCTATCTATCTATCTATCTATCTATCTATCTATCTACCTATCTATCTATCTATCTATCTATCTATCTATCTATCTATCTATCTATCTATCTATCTATCTATCTTATTTATTTCTTTAAATTACATATGTTGAAAAAAATAAACATTTCTATCATGTTCAACCTTTGTCCATGTCCTGGCTGTTTGACTGACTTAGAGGAAGGCAAAACAAAACCTCATGGGTGATTTTTTTCTGATGAGATACAAGTAAAACAAGCCAAATTGTCATCCACCTTTGAACCCTTTCTAGCTCTCCTATATATTTTTTATAGTGTGTAGCACAGAACCCTAGCCCCTATTCACGATAAGGCCTTAGAAGGGATTTATAGACAGCTAATATTGTATTTGGATTGTTATCTCTCTTTTTATACATCCATTTTAAGTGTATTTCATTTATCGCTACTTTTTGTCTTTTGTCATCTAACCATTTATTTTTTTTGCCATGTGCCTAAATTCTCCCCTAGTCCCTGTATATTCTGTACTAGGATATTCTAAACTCATTTATTAGGCTATTGTGACATACTGTACAGTACCTTCAGCAGGTATATAAGTGGGATTTAGAGCCGGGCTTTGACTATTAACATTTAAGAACCCTTCCTTTCATGGTGGATTTACTGTTAAGTTTCTGGTCATTGTCAATTTGCTAGGTCCACTTTTAGCTGAGATTTAATCTTCTGACATATTTTCTCACAATATCCTCAAACATCCTCTAGTACAATGAAAAATTCATAGCGGATTCTATGATGATGATGATGAGCTGCCTAAGCTTTAATATAGTAAGCAGTCGCAAACTATAACATTTCCAACATCATGCTTTACATTAGGTATCTGGTTCCACTGGGGGAAATTCTGACTTTGATTTTGCCCAAACAATTATTTTGGTAATGTGGCCAAACAACTTCATAGTGGCCTTATCTTTCAAGATCACATTGCAGAAGTCTAGGAGTTTGCCTAGGTGTTCAGAGGCTATTTTTTATTCTTGCCCTGACTTTTTGAAAAAGCAAAGGCTTCCTTCTGACAACTTCCCATGTAGATCTTATTTGTGCAGAGTATTTCTAGTGATAAACTCATGCACTTTGACAAAAATTGTGGCGATTTACCTTTAGGTCTCGTGCTATAATTCTGTGGTTCTTTGAGACTTCTTGCAAAATCTTGTGTTCTGGTCCTGAGCTAAACATGCTGGGACAGTCTGGTCTAGGCCAGTCGAAATTGTTTGAAATCTTCCTCGCTTATAGATGATCTTCTGGACAGTGGAATGATTGACGTGTGATAATTGTTTGGTGATTTCAAGACTCAAAAACACCTATAGCCTACTTTTTGAAGGCCTCATAGAGCTTTTTCGATTTAGCATTGTGATAACACACATTAATACAACAAAAAACAAACCAAACTAAATGTTTATGGGCTGAGTTTACTTGTAGCGGTCATAGTACAGTAGAGGTGTGGTCGCTATGCTGCCCAAAATCGTGCCTACGTGCAGTTTTACGGCAAAACTTGAGTTTTTTAATTGATTTGTTAATTGTGCATGTTTTCAGGTAAAACTGCTGTTTACCTGCAAAACCACACTGCCAAAAATAATCAATTTGAAAACTATGCCTATTTGCTGAAGCAACTACACGTGAACCCCGCCCAGGGCCGGCCTTAGGTTGGATGGTGCCCTGTGCGGGACTCTCTATTGCCGCCCCCTACACAAACCAAAAATTAACACATATAAAGACACGCACATACTGGAACATATATACTGTACATATGTAAAGACAGATATTTACACATACAGGCAAATATACATACACACATTCTAGAATATATACATACAGCTAAATATATAGACGTACAGACACATATACACACACACACACACACACACACACACACACCACACACACACACACACACACACACACAAAAAATAAATACATAGACAGGAACATATACACATACATAAAAGGCACATATATACAAGCACAAAGACACATTCACAAACAGACCCATATATACCCAGTACAGATAATGTAGTAGATTTCACATGCAGTCCTATGTAACACCACAGATAGCACACAGTGATAACTGAGTACAGATAATGTAGTAGTGTTACCTGCAGTCCTATGTAACACCACAGATAACACAGTAATAACTCTCTGAGAACATATAATGTAGTAGCGTTACCTGCAGTCCTATGTAACACCACAGATAACACAGTGGTAACTCTCTGAGAACAGATAATGTAGTAGATTTTACCTGCAGTCCTATGTAACACCACAGCTAACACAGTGATAACTCTCTGAGTACAGATAATGTAGTAGCGTTACCTGCAGTCCTATGTAACACCACAGATAACACAGTGATAACTCTCTGAGTACAGATAATGTCGAAGATGATAACTATACCCACAGACACATATAAACACACACAGAGGCATATATATATATATATATATATATATATATATATATATATATATATAAGGTCAGCAGAGTATATAATGGGCAGCAGGGTTTATAAGGGGCAGCAGAGTATATAAAAGGCAGTAGGGTATATAAGAGGCAGCAGGGTATATAAGGAGCAGCAGAGTATATAGGGGCAGCATGGTATATAAGGGTCAGCAGGGTATATAAGGGTCAGCAGGGTATATAAGGGGCAGCAGGGTATATAAGGGGCAGCAAGGTGTATAGGGGCAGTAGGGTATATAGGGGCAGCAAGGTATATAAGGGGCAGCAGGGTATATAAGGGGCATCATGGTCTATAAGTTGCAGCAAGGTATATAAGGGGCGGCAGGGTATATAGGAGTCAGCAGGGTATGTAGGAGGAAGCAGGGTATATAAGGGGGCAGCAGGGTATATAAGGGGCAGCAGGGTATATAAAGGGCACCAGGATATATAAGGGGCAGGAGGGTATATAAGAGGCAACAGGATATATAGGGGCAGCAGGATATATAAGGACAGCAGTGTATATAGGGGCACCAGGGTATATAGGGGGCAGCAGGGTATATAAGGGGCCACAAGGTATATAGGAGGCAGCAGGTTATATAAGGGGCAGAAGGATATATAGGGGGCAGCAGGATACAAAGCAGGCAGCAGGGCATATAGGGGCAGCAGTGTATATAGGGGGCTGCAGGGTATATAGGGGCAGCAGGGTATATGGGGCAGCAGGGTATATAAGGGGCAGCACAGATATCTTCATTTTATCTGTTCTACTTTAAGGCCCTGTTCACACAGAGTTGTTTGACACGTTTTCTGACGCGGAAACCGCATCAGAAAATGTGCCAAAAAATGGTCGAAAATGCCTCTCATTGATTTCAATGGGAGGTGGAGGCATTTTTTTCCCACAAGCGGAAAAACCATCTCACGGGAAAAAGAAGCGACTTGCCCTATCTTTGGGCGTTTACGTCTCTGACCTCCCATTGACATCATTGGGATGTAGAGAAAGCGTATTTTGCGGCGTTTTTGCAGGTGGCACTCAATGACCGCGGCCAAAAAACGCACCGAAAAACACAGCGAAAATCACAGCAAAAGACGTTCAGGCAGATCAAAATTTTCTGACTGCAAAAAAAAACTCTGTGAACAGGGCCTAATATTATAACACACACTTTTACAAAGAGACAGAAACACATGCTGAGACACACACACATACACTGTAACGTATACACATACAAACACAGAGACATATACTGTATATACACAGAGACACATACTGTATACACCCAAATATATACACACAGAGACTCACAGACACACATAGATACTCACCATCTCTCCTTGCTCATAGGATCACAGGCTTCTCGCAGGACAGGCTGTGGGTGGAGCTTCCTCTTCTCTTGTTCCTCGGCTCATATTTACTCTGTGTGGGTAACTAAGAGTAGAGCACAGAGTAGAGGCAGAGCCCAGTGACACCCCCTACATGCTGGGAGGGTGCAGCGCCCTGTGCGCTCGCACAGCTCGCACACCCCTAAGGCTGGCCCTGGCCCAGCCTACACATAAAAAAAAAACGGTTCCTCCAAGATCCTCTCTCACCATATTCCAATCATTTGCAGCTGATTCTAATTTTAGTTTTTGAAGGTAGAGATAAGTTTGTACTAATTGTTCCACTTAAGGAAATTGCAGAACTATACATTTTTCTGTTGAATAAATTATTGCAAAGCCAATTATGTCAGTGTTTTTTTTTGTTCCATTACATCACTATTATCTTTATATACTGTTTGAATTAAGATGAAATTACAATAAAAACAAATGTAAATGGGATGTCCTTCTTTTTCAAATGATTGTATATAAAATGGTAAAAGGGGTTTTCGCAATAATATAAGTTATGACATTTCACCAGGATATACCATATCAGTAGAATGGTAGACCCTCCATGATCATTAGAATTATTATTTTTTTCTAGAAGAAAGTCACTCCCAACTGTTCAAAAACTATAATCCTAGTAATTTGCTATAACTTGTAGGAAAACATTTCCAAATTAAGAGAACTTGGCACTATGACAGGTCTGTTTAAAGTAGAACATCATTGCGATACCCTAACAGACCTATACTAGTGAGTGTAAATACATCCTCTAAACAGACTGCCAAAAATCTAAAAAAAAAAAAAGCAGTCCCTGGTTCTGTTGAGTGTTTACTCTCTCTAAATTCGGCAACGCACCCTGAGCTACACACTCCGCCAAGAGATTTTACAGATTTGGCAGTGAGAAATCCGTAGCACAGAACATCAGAGGATGCACTTAGCCAGAGAGGCTGTGCTGCTAAGCTGTTTTGAGTAGCTTGGGGTCCCCATCTGGGGTCTGTGTGCTTGGATGATGATAAAGTATGGGGTGCTGGGGAAGTCTACTGACATCTGGCATCTCAGTTTCGTTCCATGAATAAAGATATAACTCTCCATGTTTTGGTATTGGTTAAAAAGATAGGATATTGATTAGAAATGTGGACTTTTACCTGTCGTGATATTTAGGACATCTGAACGGAAGTTTGCAAGAATCTGCAGGCTGCTACTGTTAAGGCCATGAAGGGTGCTGACATACACTAATGGCCAGGTAACAGAATTGTTCCGGGGATAGAGTCTGGCTTCTACAAGGAACATCCAGCTAAGAGGACCTTCTTGCAAGTTTGCTCCACATGTCATTGGATCATTCTAAATGTTGTGTCAGATTAGTCAAGTCACTTCAGCTTAAGTTGTCACAGTCTCTCCAAATACCCATGTATTTCCACTCCCTCCTTCTCCCTCTGGTCATTACCAAGTTTTTCCACTCAGATCCAGACATCGCCTACTCCTGCACTAGAATGCTCTTCAAATTTTAAGGTGAAGCAAATTCTGAACTGCAAGAGATTTTGCAGGAAACTATATTATCTAATTGACTAGAAGGGTTACAGTCCAAAAGAAAGGTCTTAGATTCAGAAAGAGAACAGCGGCACAGCTTCTCGAAAAGTTCCACTTGACGTACCCTCTCTAGTCTTCCGGAGTACCTTCAGCTGGGAGCCCTAAGAGGGGGAGTACTGTTACTCAATGCTCCCTGATCCAACGCCGGATCTCAGATGGCGGTCATGGTTTGTGCCGTTGATCGCATCGGGTTCCTGTTGACCGCGGTCCTGTCTTTTCAGATCGCAGCTTCACTTCTGGTCATCTACGTCAGGTCTCCTTTGGTGTCGTCGCCTATGGATGACTTCCTTAACCACATGAAGCCCTGTCAAGAACAATCTCATGGAGGTAGTTGTATCAATGTTAAAGAAGTTGTCTTATAAAAAGAAAACTATTTCTTATTTTTCTTTTGCGAAATAAAGAAATTTTCTAATGAATTGCAGGTTTTCTGTCACATGGGGGGTACCCGAAAGTTCAGAGCTGCTGTTCTTGCTGTGAAGAGTCGACACAGGCTGCGGGGGAAGGAGCTCCTTCTCCTCTCTGTGTGTCAGTGACGCGGATAAATGTGCTGGCTGCCTGGCTCAAATTATCAGCTAAGCCAGCCCCTTCTTGATCTCTGACAGAGAAGGGGCTAGCTTGGCTGATTAATTGAGCCAGGCAACCCTTTCTTCCGCATCGGGCAGGGGTTAATTGGAGCCTTTTAAAATCACAATTTACTGCAATATATTAGTATTGCAGTATATTGTGCATACAAATTAACGATCGCTGGTATAAGTCTACCAGGGGCATTAATGAAGTAAAAACAAAGTAAAATAAAGTTTTTTATGTACAACATTTTTTAAAAAGTTCAGAAACTCCCCAATTTCCTATTTTCCCCCTAAAGTGTCATTAAAAAAATTATAATGATAATGGGCATCAGCGCGTTTGTAAAAGTCTGAACTATTACAATTTAACATTATGTAACTTGCACAGTGGACGCATGGATTAAAAAAAGCCAGAATCACTGTTTTTAGTCACCTCACCTCCCACAAAATTTTATAAAAAGGATCAAAAACTTGCATGTACCCCAAACTCGTACCTTTAAAAACTACAGCTCATATGACAAAAAATAAGCCCTCACATCGCTCAATCGACAAAAAAGAAAAAAGTTATGGCTCTCTGAATATGGCAACACAATATTTTTTTATTTTTAACAAATAGTTTTATCTTGTAAAAGTAATAAAACATAAAAAACTATATATACTATATTTGGTATCGCTGTAATAGTATTGATCCACAGAATAAAGTAAACATATCATTTCTGTTGCATGATGAACACCGTAAAACGAAACACAAAAAAAAATGGAGGAATCGCTGTTTAATCCCATACCACCAATATTTTGTTTCCAGTTTCCCAGTACATTATTTGGTACGATTAGTGGAGCCATGAAAAACTACATCTTGTCCCGTAAAAATCAAGCCCTCATACAGTGTTACAGAAAAATATTGTTCCCATCCAGACACTCTGTTTTACGACCACATAAAATATATCAGGTAAATAGATATAGTATATACTGATATTATTCAGTGGTGTTCACCCATTGAGGTGTGAGTATGCTCAGAAGCCATTTGGTCATATATTTTTATCTACTGCCATATTAGAATTGCAATGGTCCTCAGTACAGGAAGAAGCCACTGTAAACTGGATGTAGATATAGCTGGGCATACTGGCAATAGATTTACCTATACAGTACAGATGCACATTGGAAGATATATGGGTAGTCTTAAGGCGGTGTCAATGGAATGGGTGGAGTCAACTCAGAGCTAGGAGATTTAGGCCGTGTTAAGCTCTTGGCTCTCCCTCTTTTCCTGTCAGCCCTGGACGATCAGCATTTAACATCAGGAACAGGCTAAGTTACATTATATGTATGCTTTCTGTGTATGTAAACAAATATAAGTATAATAGCTTTACAGCAGACTTTATATGTGTACATAGAGATATTCTAGGAATCTTATGTGGATTATAGAAGTGTAGATTTTATATATAAATATATATATATATATATATATATATATATATATATATATACATGCTATTTATGCATGAGTCTCTATATGTACATGTACTAATGGTCAGGAGCTGTATGTGGCCTCGGTTAGAAGTGTAGTACCAGGAGATCGTATAGGGTTGGGACCTGGATTTATATTATATATACATACGCAACACTTGTCACATGTGCAAAGTGCCCAGGGAAGGTAGGAAAAGGAGGCATCTGTGTGTGGTTGTGTTCTCTATGTGATGTAGTGCATCTTGATGTAATGTGTATTGCTTTGTCACTTCTATGTTATGAGTAAAGTATTTTTATATATTTAAGAATTTGTGAGGGTTGTATGTTACTCCTGTGGTGTGTGATCTACTGGAGTGTGTGCACATTGTTACAGAGGTAACGGACTAGGAACGGAGTAAAGGCGATAATACAGGTAGTCAAAACTTTCCTATTTCATACAGCTTTATCAACAAAAAAATAAAAGTGTTGTAGCTTTTGGAAAGAAGGAGGAAAAAAAACAAAAGGAAAATCAGAAAAATGGCTACGGCGGGAAAGGTTTTAAAATCTTTTACTTTCTAAAGTTAAAACTGAAGCCAGAAAGAGACACAAACAAGCAGCAATGGAAGACAGCTGCAGTAAATGCCTGGCAAAGCATCTCAAGGGAGGAAACAGCAATTGGTGATGTCCTTGGGTTCCAGACTTCAGGTAGTCATTGAGTGCAGAGGTTTGCATCCAAATATTAAAACTAATCCTTATATTTAGAATTATGTTAGTTTGTCAAATTTATTTTAAGCCTGTGAAAATGAAAGGACAAAATAACAAATGGCTGGAATTTCAAAATGTTTAATGCAAAATTTTTGTTAAAAGCCTACATTTACCTGGTTGCCTACTAAGGACGAGTATGCTCATCATGAGAGGCAGGACATATCTGGATGAGCATACTAGTCCTGCTGATTGTGCAGACACAGCAAGCATCCCCGTGGGATCAGCAGTCCTGCTCTAATGGCAGACATCAGGGAAATCTCTGGTCTACGCCTTTAACCCCATAAATACTGCGATCAATGCGGATTGTGGCATTCAAAGGGAAAGAGTGTGGAAGGATTCTGTATGATTGCATCACAGGGAACTTCTGAGATGCAATCGAGGCCCATACCTTGTATGGGTAGACAATGAAGGACTACTAAGGTATGCCCTGTCAGTACACAGACTATAGATAGATATTGTTATGCCCTCGGTCGCTGACCACCGGCATGCTGTACTCACCAGCAGCCGCGATCGCGGGACACTGAACGCTTGCCGGCATCTCTCTTTCCCGGAGACACCAGCACATGTGGCTGCACCCGACTACTCCTGCCTTTAGGGTGCACCACAACCTGTTGTGTCACGTCCGGTGTCATCTGCCATGTCTGGTGTCATCTGCCACATCTGGTGTCATCTGTCATGTCCTGAGTCATCTGCCACGCCAAGCATCAGCTGCCACGCCAAGCACCATCGGTGTCACAAATCATCTGTGCCAAGGCATCTGCTACATCTCGTGTCTATCAGGACTTTCATACAGGTACTCTTGTGCTTAGACTTTCCATTGCCTGTTTTTTGGTCAGCTGACACTCCACTAAGTGGGTCCACATACCCCAGGATCGTGACAGATATATACCAGTACTGTATAGTCAAACATATAAATTTAAGTAAAAATCCCCTAGGGGATTAAAAAAAAAAAAGTTAAAGAAATAAAATAAATCATTAAAAATATACACACAAATGCACATATTTTACACTAAGTTAACTTAATAAATATAAATCACTAAGTTAACCTAATATACACATATTTGGTATCGTCACAACCATAACATCCTGCCCAATAAATGTATAGCATAATTTATGAAGATCTGTGTATGCTGTAAAATAATAACAGATAAAAACGACAGCGGAACTTCTATTTTCCAGCATTTTTGCTAAAATAAAAATGAATATAAATTAAACGCTAATGTATACATGTATTTACAAAAATAATGTAATCTACATGAAGTACAACTCGTCTTGCAAAAATCAAAGCCTCATACATCTACGTCAAACAAAAAAAAAGTTCTGACGGCCGGGATGCAAAGAGATAAAAATCAAAACATTTTTCTGGTCCTCGAGACCAAAATTCACACGATCCTTAACCCATTCCCGACATCCGCCATATATACGGCGCTGAAGGGAAGGGGTTCCAGCAAACCGCAGTACAGTTACGTTGCAGTGAAAGTGCGGGCTCAGAAGCGGAGCCCGCACCTTCACCGCCGGGTGTATATTACAGTTGGCAAGCTCCTGTAATGGTCAGTAGCGGAGCTACTCCAGCTGATTAACCCCTGAGATGCTGCACTCAATATAGAGCGCAGCATCTGAGTGTTTTTTACCTGTTCTGCACCCCAGCGACGCAATCACTGGGGTGATGATGGTTGGTATAGCAACTGAAGACCTAATAACGTCGGGTCCTCATAGGCTTGCTGTCAGTGAATACGTATGTAGTGCAGTGTATTAGAATAGTGATCAGGGCTTCAGGCCTTGAAGTCCCCTAGTGGGACAAAAAAGAAATAAAAAAGCTTAATACAAATGTTGTTAAAAAATAAAAAATCAATTAGTTTCTAGTTAAAAAAAACAAATTTGCCTTTTTTTCCCATAATAAGTCTTTTATTATTGGAAAAATCTTAAAAAATATAAAAAAAACTATACATAATTGGTATCACCACATCCGTAACAATCCAAACTACAAAACTATTACGTAATTTATTCCGCACGGTGAACGGCGTATTTTTTTTTAGGAAAAACAAAGACAGAATTGCTGTTATTAGGTCACATCTCCTCCCTAAAAATTGAATAAAATGTGATCAAAAAGTCACATTTACCCGAAAATAGTAGTAACAGAAACGACAACCCGTCCCGCAAAAAAAAAAAAAAAAAATCTCTGACTTCCGGTTCCGGCCCCGGCATGTGAGGATGCATGCTTAAAGAGGCTCTCTCACCAGTTTATAACTTCCCTATCTTCTACATAATGTAATAGGCGCTTTAATGTAGATAAGTAATGTTTTTTTGTTTTTTTTTTTAACAACTTTTATTGTTGACAAAGTTATTAGCATTTTAAGTGTTATGCAAATTTATTCTTAATGTCCAAGTGGGCGTTTTTTTACTCTTGACCAAGTGGGCATAGTATAGAGAAGTGTATGACGCTGACCAATCAGCTTCATACACTTTCTCATCATTCATGTCCAGCTTAATCCACAGCATAGCATTAAGAACAAGTTTGCATAACACTTAAAATTCTCATAAAAACAAAAGATGCTGTCGTCGGCCTGAAACAATTGTCTCCTGCACACTCGTCCGCAACTCCTAACTCATCTACTTCTGGACTTCAGAGACAGATCGAGGGTGATTCTCAGGAATCTACTTCACTCATTTCATTTGCACCGAAGGAACAGCGAGTGCGGCATCTTTCCCAAAATGCTACTTGACTATTTAATTCATCCTGCAAGGGGTAACTCCTCATTTAATTACTAATCGTCTGAATACTGACACAGCGCTCTTGCAGGAAACACACTTGCTTGAAGCAGAATTTTCAAAGATGCAGAAGCTATGGGTTTGGCCAGGTATACGGATCTCCTGCGACAGAGTCAAAGGCGGGTGTTCTTAATGTTTTACATAAAAACCTCTCTTACAAAGTATCAAAAATCTCTACAGATTTGGGAGGCCGTTGGATAAATTTGTTTCTTACCGGCTCCACGGATTAAATTAGTCTATATAATGTATATGACCCGAATGTATGTAGTCCACCTTTTTTCCACAACCTGAGTACTGTCATTGGGGCTGTCTTCACTCCGAATTAAGTTTTAGGGGGTGATTTGAACACTGTTCTACACCCAAATGAAGATAGGACTAAAAAAAATAAGTTGAGCAGTACCTCCTTGTCTGCAAGGCAGACTACTTTAAAAACGTTTCTCACAGAAACAGGTCTTCATGATTCCTGGCGCTTATTCAACCCAGAGGGTAGGGAATATTCTCACTACTCGAACTCACACCAGTCTTGGTCCCGCATCGACTACACCTTGATATCCCCCTCTCTTATACAACGTGTGCGTCACTCCGAGATAGAGCAATTGCTCATTTCGGATCACTGTCCAGTGATTTTGATCTATTAAAAACCTTTGAGGTTTCATCTGGTGTTAAGGTAAATGTAGCTACATGTGAATTATTAGATCTGTCCAGGAATAAGCCATCACCTAACTGGGCCTCTCTAGATATACCTGTTGTCATAGCTAACAATTTGATAAAATATCTAGGAATATATATTGGCCGTACCCCTGACTAGCTATATACTTTAAACTATCCTGCCATGATTTCTAAAATTATTAATTAAGTGAATCGTTGGCACCTCTTGCCACTCTCTTTTATGGACAAATGTCACTTAAAATGGTTAGCTTCCCTAAATTATTATATCCGATGCAGATACATCTTCTCTTTAAACATGCTAACATTTTAAAACTCAATTCTTCATTTACCTCCTTCATTTGGTCCAGGAAACGTCCGAGAATAGCTCTCAAGAAGCTCATGAATGATAACTAAAGAACTAGGGGGCCTTAACTCTCCTGACCTCCATAGCTAAAACCTTGCATGCCCTGCTCGTCATGGGCTTGATTGGTTGCAGAACTCTAATTTCTACTCCAATTATTCCTTAGAGGCAGGGGTAGTGTATCCTATTGATTTATTGTCCCTATTACATACTGCCTTTGGAACCCTTCTGGAAAATGTTACACAGTATAGTTAGTACAGTTGGAAAAAGACACATGTCCATCAAGTTCAACCAAGGGATGAGAAAAGGGAAGGGAAAAATTTCTACACATAGGAGCTAATATTTTTTTGTTCTCGGAAATTATCTAAGCCTTTTTTAAAGCCATCTACTGTCCCTGCTGTTACCAGCTCCTGCACTAGACTATTCCATAGATTTACAGTTCTCACAGTAAAGAAGGCTCGTCACCTCTGCAGATTGAACCTTTATTTCTCCAGACGTAGGGAGTGCCCCCTTGTTTTTTGAGGGGGTTTTACATGGAACAGGATTTCACCATATTTTTTGTATGTGCCATTAATATATTTATATAAGTTAATCATGTCCCCCCTTAGTCATGTTTTTCAAGGCTAAAAAGGTTTAATTTTTTTAATCTTTCCTCATATCTTAGATTCTCCATGCCCCTTATTAGCTTTGTTGCTCTTCTTTGTATTTTTTCCAACTCCTGGGCATCCTTTCTATGAACTGGAGCCCAGAATTGAACTGTATATTCTAGATGAGGCCTCACTAATGCTTTGTAAAGTGGTAATATTATATGCCTGTCCCGCGAGTCCATTCCTCTTTTAATACACGACAATATCTTGCTGGCCTTTGAAGCAGCTGATTGACATTGCATGCTGTTATTTAGTTTATGATCTACAAGTACACCCAGATACTTCTCACCAAGTGACTCCCTCAGTGTAGCTCCCCCTAGGACATATGTTGCATGCAGGTTGTTGGTACCCAGATGAATAACTTTACATTTATCTACATTAAACTTAATTTTCCAAGTGGACGCCCACATACTTAGTTTGTTTAAATCCGCTTGCAATTCATGAACATCTTCCATAGACTGAACATTACAACATAGCTTGGAGTCATCTGCAAAAATAGAAATATTGCTATTAATCACATCCTCTATATCATTAACAAAAAAGTTGAATAATAGTTGTCACAGCACGGAACCCTGGGGTACACCACTTATAAACGTGGACCATTCAGAGTAGGAATCATTGACCACAACTCTCTGGATACGGTCCTTGAGCCTATTCTCAATCCAATTACAAACTATACTTTCTACACCTATAGTCCTTAATTTACCCATTAGACGTCTATGAGGGACAGTGTCAAATGCCTTTTGCAAAGTCCAAAAACACTATATCCACAGCGGCCCCTTATTCTAAGCTTCTGCTCACCTCTTCATAAAAAGAAATCAGGTTGGTTTGACAACTTCTGTCCTTAGTAAAACCGTGCTGGCTGTCACTTGTAATACTATTTTATGTCACATACTCCTGTATATAGTCCCTCAATAGCCCCTCAAACTTTTCCCCCACGAGGGATGTTAAGCTTTCTGGTCTATAATTACCCGGGGAAGACCAAAAGCCCTTTTTGAAAATAGGCACCACATTTGCCCTGCGCAAGACCCTTGGCACTATACTAGTCACTAGAGAATCTCTAAATATTATGAAGAGGGGGGACAGAAATAATGGCAATCAAAGGGTTAAACAGCTGGGGTCTGAATGTTTTCCGACCCCAGCTGTATTCAGCAGGTTCCTCTAAGTTCAAGAGCTGTTCGTTACAGCTCCTGCTTAGAGGATGAGCGCTCATCAGCCTAATCTACAGTGACTACAAAAGACAATGGGCGGTCATTAACCCCTTCCCTCTTTGGCCACTTTTTACCTTCCTGACAGAGCTTCATTTTTCAAATCTGACATGTTTCACTATATGTGGTAATAACTCCGGAATGCTTTTACCTATCCAAGCAATTCTGAGATTGTTTTCTCGTGACACATTGGACTTTATGTTACTGGCAAAATTTGCCGATACATTCAGTATTTAATTGTGAAAAACACCAAAATGTAATGAAAAATTTCAAAAATTAGCATTTTTCTCAATTTAAATGTATCTGCTTGTAAGACAGCCAGTTATATCACACAAAATTGTTGCTAATTAACATCCCCCATATGTCTACTTTAGTTTGGCATCGTTTTTTGAACATCCTTTTATTTTTCTAGGTTGTTACAAGGCTTTGAACTTTAGCAGCAATTTCTCACGTTTTCAAGAAAATTTAAAAATTCTATTTTTACAGGGGGCAGTTCAGTTGTGAAGTGGCTTTGAGGTCCTTAGATATTAGAAACCCCCAATAAGTCACCCCATTTTAAAATCTGCACCCCTCAAAGTATTCAAAACAGCATTTATAAAGTTTCTTAACCCTTTACACATTGCGCAGGAATTAAGGCAAAGTAGAGGTGAAATTTACAAAGTTCATTATTTTTTCCCAGAAATTAATTTTGAATCCATTTTTTTTGTACCACAGAAGGTTTTACCAGAGAAATGCAGCTCAATATTTATTTCCCAGGTTCCGCAGTTTTAGGAAATATACCACATGTGGCTCTAGTGTGCTACTGGACTGAAGCACCGGCCTCCGAAGCAAAAGTAGCACCTAGTGGATTTTGGGCCTCCTTTTTATTAGAATATATTTTAGGTACCATGTCAGCTTTGATGAGGTCTTGTGGAACTAAAGCAGTGGAAAACCCCCAAAAGTGACCCTATTTCGGAAACGACACCCCTCGAGGAATTTATTTAGGGGTGTATCAAGCATTTTGACCCACCAGTTTTTTTTTCAAAAGTTTTTGGAACTAGGCCATGAAAATGAAAATCTAAATTTTTTCAAATAAAATGTAGGTTTAGCTAATTTTTTTTCATTTCCAAAAGAGCTAAAGTAGAAAAAGCACCACAACATTTGTAGAGCAATTTCTCACGAGTAAAACAATATCCCACATGTGGTAATAATAATCGTTTGGACACACGGCAGGGCTTAGAAGGGAAAGAGCCCCATTTGGCTCTTGGAGCTCAAATTTAGCAGGAATGGTTTGCGGAGGCCATGTCACATTTGCAAAGCCCCTGAGTGGACAAAACAGTAAAAACCCCCAACAAGTGACTCAATTTTGGAAACTATACCCCTTGAGGAAATAATCTAGGGGTATAGTGAGCATTTTGACCCCACAGGTGTTTTGCAGATATTTTTTGATTAGGCTGGGAAAATAAAAATCTACATTTTTTCAAATAAAATGTAGGTTCAGCTAATTTTTTTTCATTTCCACAAGGACTAAAGGAGAAAAAGCACCATCAAATTTGTAAAGAAATTTCTCCCGAGTAAAACAGTCCTCCACATGTGGTAATAAATGGTTGTTTGGACCCATGACAGGGCTTAGGCTGGGTTCACACGACCTATTTTCAGACGTAAACGAGGCGTATTATGCCTCGTTTTACGTCTGAAAATAGGGCTACAATACGTCGGCAAACATCTGCTCATTCATTTTAATGGGTTTGCCGACGTACTGTGCAGACGACCTGTTATTTACGCGTCGTCGTTTGACAGCTGTCAAACGACGACGCGTAAAAATACAGCCTCGTCAAAAGAAGTGCAGGACACTTCTTTGGACGTTTTTGGAGCTGTTTTCTCATAGACTCCAATGAAAACAGCTCCAAAAACGGACGTAAAAAACGCAGCGAAAACGGCGCGAAAAACGCAGCGAAAAATGCGAGTTGGTCAAAAAACGTCTGAAAAGCAGGGTCTGTTTTCCCTTGAAAACAGCTCTGGATTTTAAGACGTTTTTGGTCACTACGTGTGCACATACCCTTAGAAGGGAAAGAGCGACATTTGGCTTTTGGAACTCAAGTTTAGCAGGAATGGTTTGCGTTGGCCATGTCGCATTTGCAAAGCCCCTGAGGGGACAAAACAGTGGAAACCCCCAACAAGTGACCCCATTTTGGAAACTACACCCCATGAGGAAATTATCTAGGGATACAGTGAGCAGTTTGACCCCACAGGTGTTTTACAGAACTTATTGGAAGTATGCCGTAAAAATGAAAATCTACATTTTTTCAAAGAAAATGTAGGTTTAGGTATTTTTTTTTCATTTACACAAGGACTGAAGGAGAAAAAGCACCGAAACATTTGTAAAGCAAACATGTGGTCATAAACATCTGCTTGGACACACGGTAGGGCTCAGAATGGAAGGAGCACCATTTGGATTTTGGAATGGTTTCTGGGCGCCATGTCACATTTGCTGAGCCCCTGCAGTACTAGTACTGTGGAAACACCCCAAAAGTGACTCCATTTGGGAAACTGCACCCCCTGAGGAATCATCTAGGGGTATAGTGAAAATTTTGATCCCAAAGGTTTTTTGCTGAATTAATTAGAATTAAGCCATGAAAATGAAAAAAATATATTTTTTCCAACAAGATGTAGTTTTAGATCAACATTTTTCATTTTTACAAGGAATAGAGAAGAAAAAGCACCACAACATTTGTAAAGAAATTTCTCCCGAGTACGGTAACACCCCATATGTGGTTATAATCAACTGTTTACATATATGGGAGCATTCAGAAGAAAAGGAGCGGTATTTATCTTTTGGAGCGAAGATTTTGCTGAAATGGTTTGCGGACGCCATGTTGCATTTGCAAAACCACTGATGTACCAAACAAAAGTGACCCCGTTTTAGAAACTACAGTGAATTTAGACTCCACAGGTGTTTTTCAGAAATTAATTTGCAGTGGATGGTGCAAAGTGAAAATGGCAAATTTTCCACTGATCTTCCTATTCACCGCACAATGTTGTTCCCCTAGAGAATCTTATCCCATAAATTGTTAAGCGGGTTCTCCCGGGTATGATAATGCCTTACTTGTGGCCATAAATTGCTGTTTGGGCACACTGTAGGGCTAAGAAGGGAAATACCGCCATTTTGAGCATGGATTTTGCTTGGTAGCAGTTCTGTTTGGGGTTTTGCTGGTATTTCAGTTTATAATGTGGTGGCATATGTAATCTGTGCAGAGTACATCAGGGCATAATAAGAGGGTATAATAATTGGGTAAATAATACAATTATCCATAGATGTGTGTTACGATGTGAAGCAATCCGTTATGCGCAGGCCGGTGTCACACTGATAAACGGTTTTCTTTCTTATCCCCCTTCTGTAACGCTCTGCACCTTTTGTGGACTTTTTCTCCTTTGTAGTTTGGGAAATTTTGCTTGGAAAGTTTTGCGATGGTATAATACGGGCACACTTGCTTCCTGCAGATGTGCTATGTCCCTTCCCTTCCTAGTTCCTAAATACTAGGGCCCTGAAACTGAAGGAATGTTCGCCTCCGGCCTGCGCATTGAGGTGTTTTTCATCACCGCATTACTAGTGCCATAACTTTTTTATTTTTCAGTTGATTGAGCGGTGTGCAGGCTTGTTTTTTGCGAGACGGGCTGTAGATTTTATTGGTACCATTCTATAACACATACGAATTTTTGATCACTTTTTATTTTATTTTTTGGTAAAGGAAATTACCAAAAACAAGCAATTCTGGAATAGTTTTTTATTGTGTTTTTTTTCGGCATCCAGAGTGCGCCCTAAATTACATGTTAGCTTTATTCTGCGGGTTGATACGATTACGGCGAAACCAAATTTATATAGTTTTTTTTATGTATTGCAGCTTTTGCACAATAAAATCACTTTTTTTTATAAAAATCATTTTTTTCTGTGTCGACATATTGTAAGACCCATAACTTTATTATTTTTGCGTGGACAAAGTTGTGTCAGGGATTATTTTTTGGGGCACGGATTGTCATTTTCATTGGTACTATTTTGGAGTAAATGTGACTTTTTGATCATTTTTTATAGCATTTTTTGGGAGGAGATGTGACCTAAAAACAAAGATTCTGGCGTTGTTTTTCATGTTTTTTTGATACGGCGTTCACCATGCGGGACAATTTACATAATAGTTTTGGAGTTTGGGTCGTTACAAACGTGGCGATACCAATTATGTATAGTTTTTTAATTTTTTACGGTTTTTCCCATAGTAAAAGGCTTACTATGGGAAAAAAGACAGTTTAGCTTTTTTTTTTTTACTTGTTTTTTTTGTTTTACGACATTTTTGTGAACTTTTTTTAACTTTTTTAACTTGTCCCACTAGGGGACATGAGGGCCTCATGCCCCGATCGCTACTCTAATACACTGCACTACATACGTAGTGCAGTGTATTAGCGCTGTCAGTTATTCACTGACAGCAAGCCTATGAGGACTCGCCGCATCCGATTGCCATAGCAACCCAGCGATTGCGTCGCTATGTTGCCGGTCGGGTTAAAACCCATCAGATGCTGCGCTCTATTGAGAGCAGCATCTGAGGGGTTAATCAGCCGGATCGGAGAATAGCTCCAGTCCTGGCAGTTACAGGAGGGTGCCAGCTGTATAATACAGCTGTCACCCCGTGGTGATGGTGCCGGCTCTGCTTCTGAGGCGGCACCATCACTGCGACGTAACTGTACTGCGGTTTGCGGGAACACCTTCCCGGCAGCGCCGTATATATACGGCGGATGTCGGGAAGGGGTTAAGGTGTAACCCATCTAGTCCCGGGGCCTTGTGTACATTTATTTTAATTAGTTTAGCTAGGACCATATCTATATTAATCCAATTCAGTTTATCAACTGATATATTAACAGCACTCGCACCGGCTACATCAACTGCTCTTTCTTCTGTTGTATATACAGAGCTAAAGAACCCATTTAGTAACTTCTCTTGCGTTCTCTTGATCCTCTGTGACCAACTCCCCATTACCACTATCCAGGATTCCTACATGTTCAGACCGTGGCTTTTTTGCATTTATATACTTGAAGAATTTTGGGGGATTTGTTTTACTATCCTTGGCCACCAGCTTTTCATTTTATATTTTTGCTGATTTTATTACCTTTTTACAGTTTTTGTTAAGCTCTTTATAACTTAAAAAGGCTACAGTTGTACCCTCAGATTTGTATTTTTCAAATGCCCTTTTTTTTGTCATATATTGCCCTTTTTACAGAAGGTGTAAGTCATGTGGGGTTTAATTTTAGTTGTTTATACTTGTTACCTATAGGAATAAATGTTGCACTATAATTACCCAAAGTAGATTTTAACCCCTTAAGGACACGGCCAATTTTGGCCTTCAGGACAGAACATTTTTTTGTAGATTTCCCTCTTTGCGTCCCGACGCTCATAACTCTTTTATTTTTTGTACGACGTAGTTGTATGAAACTGATTTTTGCAGAACGAGTTGTACTATATGTAGGTACCATTTTTTGGTACAAATACATTATCGTTTAATTTCTATAAATTTTTATTTTGACGAAAATGCAGAAAAAAAGCAGTTTCGCTGCAGTTTTAATATTTTTTTTTTTACACCATACACCGATCATCATAAATAATGTTATACATTTGTTGTAAAGGTTGTTACGGTCATGGCGATACAAAATATGTCTATATTATTTCATGTTTTGGGACTCATATTTTAAAAAGTTTATTTATTATAAAAAAATGTGTGTTTCTGTGTATTTTTTTTACTTTTTATTTATTTATTTATCATAATTTTTTTTTACATTCATTTAACTTTTTTTTTTAATCCCATAAAAGGATTTATCATTTAGATTTTGATTTTGTAACTGTAATGTACTGGCATAGATCTATATGCCAGTACATTAGCCTGTGTACTGATTGTACACAGGCAGTTGTTAGGGCATACCTCAGTATGCCCTAACAACAGGAAATATGTTCAGACAGCCCTGGCGTCCTTCAATGGACCCTGGGCTGTCTGGCCATAAAAGTTGTGGGCTTTGATCGCGTCACAGTTATTTTACTGTGACGCGATCAAAGTGCAGTCCCCCCTCCTTGAACGCCGAGATCAGCTTTCATCGCGGCGCTCAAAGGATTAACGGCGGAGAGAAGATGTTTCTCTTCTCTCCGCTGTCAGAGCGGGGCCGTGGCTGTGTATTACAGCCGTTGCCCCGCTCTCGTTCGCGCGCACAGACGGCTGTCACACAGGACGAGAATGCTTGTCCTAATGCGCGAAGTACTCGCCGCTCAGGACGAGCATTCTCGTCCTGTGTCGGCAACCAGTTAAGATCTCCCATTTATCATTTGTACCGTTATTTGACATTAGTTCTTCTCAGTCTATATCTTGAATTGCAGCCCTCATCCTGGGGAAATTTGCCTTCATAAAATTAAGTGTTTTTGCCCTCCCAGCCTGTGTTTGTTTTTTACAGTATATGTAAAATATAACTATATTGTGATCATTGTTACCGATGTTTTTACGAACATTGACATTCCCAACAAGCTTTGCATTATTAGAAATGACCAGATCCAACAAAGCCTCACCTCTAGTCGGGTCTTCCACAAATTGGCCCATAACATTTTCCTGCATTAGGTTGAGGAAATTTCTCCCCTTTGCAGTTGAAGCCGAACCATGACCTCAATTAATATCCCGGTAATTAAAATCTCCCATTATCACTACAGTACCAGCCTGTGCAGCCCGCTCCATTTGTTTATATATTTGACCTTCTATCTCTTCAGTTATATTGGAGGTCTATAGATTACACCAAAAGTAATATTTTCAGGCTTGACTTTGAGTAATTGATGCACTGCAAATTGCCTGCTCAAAAAAGACTTACATTTAATGCTTTGTTACCTATTCTAAAAGATACTATTTGCCTGTAACAAAAATAATGGCCACTATAGTTGGGCCATGATGAACGCAAAACGGGCGTTGCTGCTGGATTCTCACATCCCACAGCCCATTGCCTTTATATTTTGTACATAAGGAAAATACGTCAATAAAAGGTCTAATTATTGGTGAGTGCCACAACTTTCTTCTATTTTTGAAACTATTGCAAACTTTATTTTACTGCTGAGTACCTCTGTACTATAAATCCTAGGTGAATTGGTAAATTCCCAAGTTATCAATTAAGATGCAGCAGTGCCGATCCCAATCTTTCTATTGATGAATTGCCTATTTATTTAAAAAAAAACATAGAGGAATTAGGAATCTGTCACAGAAAAATCTGGATTAGATTATGGTTGGTCTTCTCAAAGTGGTTTCACTGTATGTATCTCGTTAGTTGCCATGCACCATATTAATTATATATAATTTTTTTATGCATACATGGATATAAATTTATATTGTAGTGGTGGCAGACCAGTGCATTTTTTCGCTTGAGGATGGGTTCCTCGATTAAAAGGATAAACCTTTGGGTTTGGGGGCCTAATGAATTTATGAAGTTTATATTAAGTCATATACAGTACATTCAAAATGAATGTTAAATTCCGACTGGATACCTTACAGTACTTAGAGCTTAGGTTCTCAACCAGGGGGTACATGTCATGTTTCTAGTGGTACTTGGTCATTCCTTATACTTTTCTTTTAAATAGTGCAACACAGTGTATGATCATAGCCCTGGGGGTACTTTGATGTAATTATTTGCAGAGGGGGTACTAAGAAAAACTTTTCTAGGGGACAACACAATATCACAATATATTTCTTAAAATAATTAACTTTTTTACATCAATTATTTTTTTTATCAATTCAATTTAGGCTGTTGTTATGTTGATGCTGTCAAATCCTTTTGAATAAAAAAGAATCAAATTTGCTTCACTGCCCCCTTTATTATTAAATATAAAAAGACATGGTGACAGAACAGTGACATCGGCAGTCACAGACAGCCGATATTCACTGTCACTCGTCGGGGGAGCAATCGCTGTTATTGGTCAGTCAGTAGTGCACAGTATTGCAGCATGGTTACCGGGCTAAAATAGCCGGGTAGCCACACGCTAGCTGATCGGCTGTTGGCAACAGGAGGCCTAACAATGAGGTGGGGCTTAAAAGGCTTCCGGCCGCAGATGAAAGATGGCGGCGGGCTCAGAAGCTGAGGCTGCACCATCAGCGGAAGGGTATCAGCTGTATGATACAGCTGACATCCTGCTGTAATGGTAGGGAACGGAGCAAGCTCTGCTCCCTGCCATTAACTCCTTAAATGCTGCGATCAAAAGCGATCGCGGCATCTTAGTGGTTTCCAGGAGATAGGCATCGCTGCGATGTTGACACACGGATGTCAGTTATTGCTATGGAAACCGGAGGCCAACAGTGGCTTCCTGGTCTGCCACGTACGGAAGCCTATTAGGCTCCACCCGGAGGCTTGCTGTCAGTGAATAGCTGACAGTTCTAATGCATCGCATTATGTGGGTAGTGCAATGTATTAGAATAAAGATGAGAGACGCAGGTCTTCAAGTCCACTACTGGGACAAAAAAAGTTATAAAAAGTAATAAAAAAGTTCAGCTAAAGTATAAAAATTAAAGTTGTTAGTTAAAAAATTTAAAATTTCTTTTTTTCCTATAATAAGTCTTTTATTATAGGAAAAAAAATGAAAACGTTAAAAAAGTACACATGTTTGGTATCACTGCGTCCGCAACAACCCAAACTATAATGTTATTTTTCCCGCACGGTGAGCAAGAATAAAAAATAAAAAACAATGCCAGAATCGCTATTTTTTTGGTCACCATCCCTTCTAAAGTATAGAATAAAAAGTGATCAAAAAGTCACACATACTCCAAAATAGTACCAATAAAAACTACAACCCATCCTGCAAAATACAAGTCCTTACAAAGCCTTGTCAACGCAAAAATAAAAAAGTTATCGCTCTCAGAATATGGTGACACAAAACATAAATTATTTTTCAAAAAAGGGATTTTTTTTGTGCAAACGCTGCAAAACATAAAAAAAACTATATACATATGGTATCGCCGTAATCATATCGACCTGCAGAATAAAGTAAGATGTATTTTATTACTCCAGGGTGAACACTGTAAAAAAAACAAAAAAACGTTGTCAGAACTGCTGGTTTTTGGTCACCTTGCTTGCTAAAAAAAATTGAATAAAAAGTGATCAAAAATATTGCGTGTACCCCAAAATAGTCCTAATGAAAACTACAGATTGTCTCGCAACAAATAAGCTCTCCCACAGCTCCGGTGGAGAAAAAATAAAAAAGTTCTGGCTCTCAGAATATGGTGACGAAAAATGTGCAGAGTGTTCCAAAAACGAATAAGATCGGGCACCATTTATCGCACTGATAAATGGTGCCTGGTCTTATCCGCTTTTGTGGTCACACATCTATGAATTATTTATTTACCCCATTATTATACCCTCCTATTATGCCCTGATGTACTCCACACAGATTACATACGAGCCACGTTATAAACTGAAATACCAGTAAAACCCCAAACAGAACAACTGTCAAGCAAAATCTACACTCCGAAAGCCAAATGTCGCTCCCTCCATTATGAACCCTACAGCGTGCCCAAACACCAGTTTACGTCCACATACAGTAGCAGGTTATCATATGGCCGCACATAATTTAAAAAAATAACTTCAGAGTGTCATGCAGCTATGCAGTGTGCTAGCGCCACTAATGGCCGCTGCTGATAGGGAGGGAGGGGCGGACTGGGACGGAATAGAGCCGCTGGTGCTGCTGTTGATGGGGAGGGGGGGGAGGGACAGCAATAGCAGGGGCTGGATAGGACAAGCAGATATGCGTCTGCTAGTCGTGGTAGAACACGCCCGTCTTTGACACTGCACGTACCACCAGTGAGGAACAGAAGAGCAGGACGGTGGTCGAGTGATGAGGAAGGTTAATCTGCTATTCGCCCCCTGCCCCAAGCAACAATTGACTGACGGCAGAAGCTAAGGGGGGATTAATTTTACAGTGGGGGGTTGAGCATCTAACTCACTGCAGAGGGCTCTATGGGGGATAATAATTTCCCCCCCATAAACACGCAGTCAGTTAGACGCTCAACCCCCCCCCCCGCCGTATAATAAATAATGAAATACTGCGGGCTCTATGGGGGATGAAGGGGATAATCTCCCCTTTCATAGAGTCCTCTGCATTCACTTAGATGGTTAGACCCCCCCCATTCAGTATAATCCCCCCCTTCCCCTCAGTAGTTACTAATATATTGCAACGGGAGGTCAGATTGTCTGACTGACTGCTGGGGGCTCTATAGGGGGGGTCTGGGTGACTAACTGCTGAGGACTCTATGGAAGGGCTATCTCCCCCCAGAGAAATCGGAATGAGACACTCAGACCCCCCTATAGAGCCCCTAGCAGTCAGTCAGACAACCTGACCTTCCCTTGCAATATAATCTCCCCCATACAGTCCTCAGTTTTCTCATAAAATAAATTTATGAAATATCCACAGAATTCGTCATAAATGTCAGCTAGATGTAGGCCCCGCCTCTGGGACCCCGCACCTATCTTTAGAATGGGGCCTCCTAATCCCCTTACTACCTGTTTCTGTTCTTTCTGCCTCCCAGCCCCATCCTGATTACATGGTCATGAGTTACGGAGACAGCATAGCTTGCTGAGCCTTGCTGTTTCCGTAAGTCTCATAGAACTGAATGAAAGTTATGGAAAGTCCATGAAGTCAGGAAGTGGCCGAGAGGCAGCGATAGCAGAAAGAGGTAGAACAGGGTTTAGGGGGCCCGGTTCTAGAGATAGGTGCGGGTCCCAGAGGTGGCACTCACATCTATCTGACAGGATCCACAGGATATGTCATAAATTTCCCTCACGGGAAAACTAAACTTCTAAAAAACTAAAAAACTTCTGACATGTCATAGTGAAATGTCAGGAGTTTTGCTTGGTGGGGGTCCGAGCACTGAGACCCTCATGGATCGCTAAAACAAAGTGGCAGTAGCGCTCAGGGCACCGCTGTGCCACTTCGTTTCTGATCTGCTTTTCTAGGAAAGCCGAGCAAGCGGTGTACGGACGTACACCACTCCGAGGAATGCCAATCAGAAACGAAGCGGTGCAGCATTCAATCGTGCGCTTCTGCTGCTTCACTTTAGCGATCGGTGGGGGTCTCAGTCTTCGGACCCCCAACCGATTAAAAGTTCTGACATATCAGTATGACATGTCAAAAGTTTTTTAAAAGTTTAGTTACACTTTAAAGAAAGGTGTTACAATTTTTGTATTATTATTATCGTTATTTTTATTTTATTTTTTCTTTAATGACCAGGCCATTTTGCACGTTAATGACCAAGGATTATTTTTTGTTTTTTCACGGTCGCATTCCAAGAGTCGTAACTTTTTTTTATTTCGTCGACATAGCCGTATACTGGCTTGTTTTTTGCGGGACGAGTTGTATTTTGTAATTGTACCATTTTTAGATGCTTATAATTTATTGATTAACTTTTATTAAAGGACAAGTGTCACAGTGTCACGAAAAAAAAATTTTTATATCAATTTGCTTTTAGTGTTTTATAAAAAAAAAAATATTTATTTGTGTGTTTGTGTTTTACTTTTTTTTATTTTTTAACTTTTTCTTGTCCATGGGGGCTGCCATTTTTTTTTCCATCTCTGTATGTGTCGATTAACGACACATACAGACATGGAATACGGCACATACAGTCCCATAGTGAATGCGAATGGGGCCCGTTCCATCCAGTATGCTGTACGCCATCTGTGTGGGAACGGCGCATGCGCCGCTCCCACACAGTCCAAATTGAAGGTCTTCGGCCGAGCGACGTCCGGCGCCATTTTCTTGTGGACCGGAAGCCGCGGCCGGACAGTAAGATTACTACTTCC
Organism: Rhinoderma darwinii; assembly: GCF_050947455.1. NCBI lineage: Eukaryota > Metazoa > Chordata > Amphibia > Anura > Rhinodermatidae > Rhinoderma > Rhinoderma darwinii. The sequence continues at coordinate 368,577,418 of NC_134688.1, forward strand.
GGTCGTGGCTTCTGGACTTGTGCACTTTGAGCGGAGGGAGCAGACTGAGCGGACGGACCGGAGGGTGCGGCGGCGGCAGGAGCAGGTAAGTTAGGTCTGTGTATGTACGTGTTTTATTGTGTGTTTACTACTGTATGTTAACCTACCACACTGTGTGTTAGCTCAAAAAATGGTGACACACAGTGTAGGAGGTTTAACCGTTCAATCCCCTCGTTTCTCCCGGCACTAGCCAGGATAAAGGAGGGGGGATTCTGAGAGCTCACTAGAGCGAGTGAGTTTTCTCAAATTTTGCAGCATAAAGCAATGTGGTTGCTTTACCCGATGCCAATGCTGCAATTTTGGGAATTGCTCCATCTAGTGACCAGCGCTGGGAAATGTTATAAATTAGAATCTAATTTATAATATTTCCTGACTCGTCAAAAAATTAAAAAAATTAGAACAATGTTTAATCACCTATACACTAACTGTTTACTTGATTTTGACTGTAATTTTTATTTTATTTTTTTCACAAACTTTATTTAACTGATTTACATTTTTTTTTTATAGTCCCACCAGGGAACTTCACTATGCGATCTGCCGATCGCATATATAATGCTATGGTATACTTAGTATACCAAAGCATTATTGCCTGTCAGTGGCCTAACAGTCATTTGCTGAAGGCAGACCTGGGGGTCTTTGTTAGGCCCCCGGCTGCCATGGAAACCCGACGGCGACCCGCGATTTCTTTGCGGGGGCGCCGATGGGGTGACAGAGGGAGCTTCCTCCCTCTGTCAAATACATTAGATGTAGCTGTCACTATTAACAGCGGCATTTAATGGGTTAAACTGCTGGAATCGAAGCGCGCAGGAGCCAGGCTGTATATAACAGCCGAGCTCCTGCCGCTGATCGCGTGGGTACAGTGGCAGTACCCGCGCCATCACAGGACGGATATATCCGTCCTCCTGCGCGAACTAGCAGCTGCAGAGGACGGATATATCCGTCCTTCGGCGTTAAGGGGTTAAATCCTTCCCGCCGCAGCCCTTTTTCAGATTTTCATTTTCGTTTTTTCCTCCCCACCTTCCAAAAGCCATAACGTGTTTATTTTTCCGTCGATATTGTACTATGAGGGCTTTTTGTGGGATGAGTTGTAGTTTTTCGTAGCACCATTTATTTTGCCATATAATGTACTAGGAAACGGGCAAAAAATTATTTGTGGGGTAGAAAATGAAAAAAACAGCGATTCCTCCATGTTTTTTTGCGCGCCGTTTTTTTACGGAATTCACTGTGCAATTAAAACAACATGTTAACTTTATTCTCTGGGTCAATACGACTACGGCGATGCCAAATATATATAGTTTTTTTTCTATATTTTACTACTTTTACAAGTGTAAAAAAAAAAAATTATTTTCTGTCGCCAAATTCCGAGAGCTACAACTTTTTTATTTTTCTGTCGATTAAGTGGTATGAGGGCTTATTTTTTGCAGGATAAGATGTCGTTTTTAATAATACCATTTTGGTGTAAATGCGACAGTTTGATCACTTTTTATTTCATTTTTTGTGGGAGATTAGGTGACCAAAAAATAGAGATTATGGCGTTTACAATAAAAAAAAATTACGGCGTTCACCGTGCGGGTTAAATAATGATATATTGTAATAGTTCAGACTTTTACGGACGCGGCAATACCAATTATGTTTATTTTTTTACTATGCTCTAGGGGGAAAATGGGAAAAGGTTTTTTTTTTAACTTAAAAAAAACTTTATTTAACTAATTTTTACTTTTTTTATTAGTCCCCCTACGGGACTTCAACCAGCGATCGTTAGATCGCTTGCAGGATATATTGCAATACTAATGTATTGCAGAATATATCGTGATTCTGACAGGCATCTATTAAGCCCTGCCGGAGGTCTCTGTTGACCGCGGCATTTAACGAGTTAAACTAGCGGGATCGCGCTCGAGCGCGATGCCGCTAGTTACTCTGAGGTGTCGGCTGTAACAAACAGCCGACACCGGCATCGTATGGAGCGGGTTCATTCCGTGAGCCCGCTCCATACTTCCCCTACCCGACTTTGGCGTATGGATACGTCAAATGTCGGGAAGGGGTTAATAAAACAGTGTATTAGTGTCTGGTGCAACTTTCTAAATACTTTTTATTAAAAATTATTTTTACTTTTTGAGATACAGCTGCTTTCTATCCTGAATACAGAGCAGCTGTATCTAGTGCTAAAACCTGTATCCGTCAGGTCAGTGGCACTGACGGGTACAGTGTCAGCAGTTTGGGAGGGTTGGATTGCGTGTGAGGGGGAAGGAGGGGGCCCAAGTTGTGTCATCAGCCCAGGGCCCATGGTACACTTAATCCGCCACTGTCCACATATATGGCATTGCCATACCCGGGAGAACTGGCTTAACAGTTTATGAGATATTTGTCTTCAGTGGCACAAACTGAGCACAACATATTGTGCACTAAATTGGCATATCAGTGGAAAATTGCAATTTTCACTTTGCACCATCCGCTGGGCACTAATTGTTAATGTGGAAACACCTGTGGGATCAAAGTACTCACTACACCCCTTAAAATACCCTAAGAGTGTAGTTTCCAATATAGGGGTCACTACTTGGGGTTTTGTTTTACTATTTGACCTCAGAGTCCTGTAATTGTGGGCCAATGCTGTGGAAATCACTAAAATAGGCCTTAAATGCGCATGGTGCTGTTCACTTGAGCCCTGTCTTGTCCAGGCAAATGAAAAATGCCTTGATGGGTGTAGATTCCAAAATGGGGTCACTTCTTGGAGCTTCCATTGTACTCTGGTACCCCAGGGTTTTGCATATGTGACATGGTGGCCAAAAACCAATACAGCAAAATCTGCATGCCAAATAGCGCTTCTGCCTTTCTGAGCCCTGCCGTGTGTCCAAACAGCAGTTTATGACCACATGTGGGGTATTGCCGTAATCGGGAGAAATTTCTTTACAAATGTTGGGTTGCTTTTTCTCCAGTATCCCTTGTGAAAATTAAGACATTCTACAATTTAGTGGAACAAAATTTAGATTTTCACTTTCACGGCTTAATTCCAATAAATTCTGCAAAAGACCTGTGGGATCTAAATGCTCACTATACCCATAGATAGATTCCTTGAGTGGTGTAGTTTCCAAAATGGGGTCACTTTTGGTGGGTTTCCACTGTTTTGGCCTCTCTTGGGCTTTGCAAATGAAACATGGCACCTGAAAAACAATCAAGCAAAATTTGAGCTCCAAAAGCCAAATGGTGCTCCTTCCCTTCTGAGCCCTGCCTTGCAGTTTATTGCCACATATGGGGTATTGCCGTACTCAGAAGAGTTTGCTTTACAAATGTTGTTTTTTTTTTTCTCCTTTATCTATTGTGAAAATAGAAAAATCTGAGCTAAAACAACATTTTAATAGAAAAAAACTGATTTTAATTTTCACATCCTAATTACACTAAATTCAGCAAAATACCTGTGTGGTCAAAATGCTCACTATACCCCTTGATAAATTCCTTGAGGGGTGTAGTTTGCCAAATGGTGTCTTTTTTGGGGTGTTTTCTTTGTTTTGGCCCCACAAGACCTCTTCAAAGCTGACATGGTGCCTAAAATATATTCTAATAAAAATAAAGCCCCAATATCCACTAGGTGCTCCTTTGCTTCTGAGGCCTGTGTTTCAGTCTATTAGCACGCTATGGCCACATGTAGGAAATTTCTAAAAACTGCAGAATCTGGGCAATAAATATTTAGTTGCGTTTCTCTGGTAAAACCTTCTGTGTTACAGAAATAAATGGATTAAAACTGATTTTCTGCAAAAAAAATGACATTTGTAAATTTCACCTTTAATTTGCTTTAATTCTTGTGAGACGCCTAAAGGCTGTTTTGAATACTTTGAAGGGTTCAGTTTTTAAAATGGGGTGATTTATTGGGGGTTTATAGTATATAAGGCCCTCAAAACTAGTTCAGACCGGAACCGGTCCCTAAAATAAGGCTTGTGAAATTTTCTTTGAAATGTGAAATGTTAAATACTTTTGTGTCAAAAAAGACAAAAGTATAGAAGGTATGATACCTTTATTGGCTAACCATAAAAGTTCTATATGCAAGCTTTCAGAGCACACAGGCTCCTTCTTCAGGCAGTTTACAAATTAATGTCTTCGAAAAAAGCACAACATTTAGATGTTACACAAAGACAATTAGTACATGAGGTGATACATCATTAAGATAAGCTGGGCCCTTAAAACTGAGGTTATAGGGGTGATGACTTAGGAGTTAAAGCATCTGGAGTCAGTCTGATGGGGGATGTGATGTGTGTCCATGTAGTGGCTCATAAATCCAGGTGTTAGATTGAGGCCTTGTGTCAATGACTGGAATTTTATCATCAGCTTGAATTCCAACACCAACACTTTCTTCAAAAAAACAACTTAGCGACAGAGCCAGCCCTACAACTCATTAGGTTCGTACTCCATCACAATTATTTTTTATTCGACAAAGACATATATCTGCAGTGTATGGGAAGCTCTATGGGTAGCAAAATGTCACTACAATATGCTAACCTGTTTATGGCCAACCTAGAAAAGGAGTTTTTATCAACCTGCGCAACTAAACCGCTAGCATATTTCCGGTACATTGATGACCTGTTGATAATCTAGACAGGCTCTGAACATGAACTGCTTGCTTTCCATAAAAACTTCAACAAGTTCCATCCTACCATCAAACTCACTCTCAACTACTCAAAATCTTAAATACATTTCCTGGACATGACTATATACATGAGAAACAATACCATACAAACAACTATCTACCATAAACCTACAGGCCGTCCAGCATATCTGAGATGGAACAGCTTTCATCCGAGACACATAAAGAAATCCATCATCTACAGCCAGGCTCTGCGCTACATACGGATCTGTTCAAACAGTGAAGACAGAAAACAACACCTGCTATCACTGAGGTATACATTCTTACAACAGGGATACCATCCACGTATTATAGGTGATCAGATCTACAGAGCAACAAGAACTCCAAGGAGCAATCTTCTGTAGTACAAAAAGAAGGAAGACAACAGCAGGGTGCCCCTTGTGGTCATATACAGAAATGAACATCTTGAGGAAAATTGCTGCTTATCTCCAACCTGTATTTAACAAAGACAATAAACTGAAGGAAATATTCCTGGATTTACCTCTCCTTGCATACAAACAGTCACCAAACCTAAGGAATCTCCTGGTCAGAAGTGCCCTCTCATCACCATCAGACACTGGCACCTTTCCCTGCAACAGTAGAAAATGCAAGACCTGACCAACATCTTGTCATCAAACATCAATCCTCCAATGTGGTGTACATGATCCTGTGTACAAGGTGCATAGATAAAGGAATCTTCATTGGAGAAACAACACAAAAACTACAAACCAGGATGAATCTTCACAGACATACAATAAAACAGGAGGTGGATACAGCCGTGGGAAACCATTTCTCTGGACCTGATCACAGTTTGGTAGATTTAAAAGTCCTAATACTAAAGGGTCATTTTAAAAACAACAGAAAGAGAAAAATTTGGGAATTCCAGCTGATGATAAAATTCCAGTCATTGACACAAGACCTCAATCTAACACCTGGATTTATGAGCCACTACATGGACACACATCACATCCCCCATCAGACTGACCACAGATCCCTTATCTCCTAAGACATGACCCCTATAACCTCAGTTTTATTGCCCCCGGCTTATCTTAATGATGTATCACCTCGTGTACTAATTGTCTTTGTGTAACATCTAAATGTTGTGCTTTTTCTCTCAGTCATTCATTTGTAAATGCCTGAAGAAGGAGCCTCTGTGCTGTGAAAGCCGCATATAGAACTTTTATGGTTAGCCAATAAAGGTATCATACCTTCTATACTTTTGTCTTTTTTGACACAAAAGTATTTAACATTACATATTGTTTCTGGCTAACACAGTACTACACTATTTTTACTGTACTTTAAAATGTGAGAAATTCCTGCTAAAGTTCTAAGCCTTGTAACGTCCTAGAAAAATTAAAGGACGTTCAAAAAATGATGCAAACATAAAGTAGACATATGGGAAATGTGAAATACTAGCTATTTTGTGTAGTATTTATATCTGTCTTACAATCAGATACATTTAAATTGAAAAAAATGGTAATTTTTGCAATTTTTCTTAAAATGTTGGTGTTTTTCATAAATAAATACTGAATGTGTCCACCAAATTTTACCACTAACTTAAAGTCCAATGTGTCACGAGAAAACAATCTCATAATCGCTTGGAAAAAATCAAAGCATTCCATAGTTATTACCACTTCAAGTGATACATGTCAGATTTAGTCAGTCTTGCATTTAAAATTTTGAAATTAGGGAATATCGTTGCCATTAAAGGCTTTCTTCTCATAGTGCATCCTAGTGCCGTCTCTTGCTCAGGTAAGTGCACACAACCTCCTTTCATTGCTTCATAGTCCAGTTCTAATTCTAACATGCCCATTGTAGGTGCTTTTGGCAGTAGACAGGGTTCCGCATGAGAACTCCAGTTTGCAACTAAACAGCCCTAAACGCAGCAAGCAGTGATGCACTGTGTGTTCTGACAGCCTTCCATCATAGCCAGCATTAACTTTTTAAGCAATTTGTGCTGCAGTAGCCCTTCTGTGGTATCGGAAAAACACATGCATCATGCCATCTACATGATATAAAAGAAAACATGATTTACAATTGTCTATAACCTTTATGCTTTTATCCCCCAGCTTTAGTAAAACTTGATTTGACTGTGCTGTGTCTGCCTCTATTACTGTCCCATCCTGGGGTGGGGTCCAGTGTCATGATCAAGGGCCACACACTCACTAAAAACTGACTCACTTACATATTCACTTGCTGCCTAATGTATTCCACCACTTGTCAGGTGCCAATGAACATTTATCAGTTCTGTGTGCAACGTAAAAATACAACTAGGCCACCAAGTAGACTTCTATTAACGTTACAGGTTTATGAAAATTGTAACAAACAGCACTGCTATTTTAAAAATGTGTATTACTTATTTATGCTTTCTAATAGTCATAATAAAAAGTAAAACAGAAACACGGCACTCTAAGCAGATGTTGTAAAAAAAAAAAATTTAAAGCTGCTCAATGCAGCCTTTGTCATACATTGAGCAGCTGAAACGTTGCACTGGTTTTTGCACTGATGGGAGAATAAATCTACATTTTTTTTACAACATCTGCTTGGAGTGCCGCCTCTCTTTTTTACTTTTCATTTGGACATTATGGGAACTACAAGTCGGTTCCCTGGAGTCTGGCACCCATTTTGGCCCTGGAGGCTTATCTTGTTAAGCTGTGCTGCCAATACTCTCTATATTTTAATTGTCATAATAGTTACTTAAAAAACTTACATGAAACTCCAAGCGCCGGGAAAGAAAGGGCTTGCTTTCATCTGTTCTTGCTAACTTTGAAAGTGTAAAGGGGAGGGGTCAGTATAGATTTTTTTTTATGTTACAGCTATCCATGCATGCATCCCCCTCTCTATTTTATGAGAAACTATTAATATAGATCTATGGAAATCTATGTTAATGGGATCTCATAGAATAGGAGGGGGCCTGGAGGGGTAGATCATCTACCCTCGCACCCCATTTTATGAGATATAGTTACACACACACACCCTTGTAGATAGTGCCACACAGCCCCCTCTTGTAGGTAATGCCACATACCCCCCTTTTGCCATGCAATCTTGCCTGTTCATAGTGTTACACCTCCCCTTTTAGATATTGCCACACTCAGCCCCCTGTAGATAGTGTCACACATAGCCCCCTGTAGATAGTTCCACATACACCCTTGTAGATAGTGCCACACATATCCCTGTAGATAGTGTCACAAACCCCCTTGTAGATAGTGCCACACAGCCCCCTCGTGTAGATAATGCCACATATCCCCTTGTAGATAGTGCCACACACAGTCCCCTTATAGATAGTGCCACACAACCCCCTGTAGATAGTGCCACACAGCCCCACTTGTAGATAGTGCCACACACCCCTGTAGATAGTGACGAACACACCCACTTGTAGATAGTGCCACACAGCCCCCTTGTAGATAGTGTCACACACACGCACTTGTAGATAATGCCACACACACCCCTTAAGATAGTGCCACATACCCACTTGTAGATAGTGCCACACACAGCCCCCTTATAGATAATGCCACACAGCCCCCTTGTAGAAAGTACCACACAGCCCCCCTTGTAGATAGTGCCACACAGCCCCCCTTGGTAGATAGTGCCACACCCCCCTTGTAGATAGTGCCACACAGCCCCCCATTGTAGATTGTGCCACAGACACCCCCTGTAGATAGTGCCACACGGCCCCCCATCTATATAGTGCCCCAAAGCCTGTAGATAGTGCCCCCAAACAAATAAGAAAAAACTTGTACTCACCTACCCCTGTTCTCGCGACGAATGGAGCTGCTCCATAGCCTACTTAGCCATGTTGAAATGGGCAGTGGATAATAGGGTTATTACTCTGGAGATATACGAGGGCTTAAAAGTAAAGGAGTCAAGAATCCACACAATATATTTCTTACCTAAAGTTCACAAAAATGTAATCTGTCCTCCAGGTCGACTGATTATTTCAGGGATTGGAGGTTTATGTGAACCCATTTGTCGTTTTATCGACTACTATCTGAGACCTTTTGTGGAAGCCCTTCCCCCCTATATCAGGGATTCAACAGACATGCTGATATCCTTGGAGGGTCTAAGATTAGAGAAGGATATGTACATTGTGACTAGTGACGTTGAATCACTTTATACATCAATTGACCATACCATTGGCCTTAGGGCATGTTGATTCTTTTTGCGAACAGGCAATATGGAGAGTGAAATGGTAGATCTGATTATGGAGTTACTTGAATTTATCCTGTGCCACAATTTCTTTACATTCAAAGATAAACATTACTTGCAGAAATGTGGTACGGCGATGGGGGCTACATGCGCCACATCCTATGCAAATTTATTTATGGGATTTTGGGAGACGAATGTGATACAGAGTGAGAATAACCTATATGTGTAATCTGTTTTGTCATGGTAATGATTTATTGACGACGTTCTATTTATCTGGCAGGGTACGGGAGGTGAACTTGGAAGCTTCTTGAACTATTTGAATACCAATGAAGTGAACATCAAATTAGTGAGTAAACGCAGCGGGACTGAAATAGAATTTCTGGATATTCAGATTCCGATAGAATCCGATGGTAGAATCAGAATCAATATTTTTAGGAAGGCAACTTTGGTCAACTCATATTTGATGGCAGATTCCTCCCACCCTAAACATGTTATAAAGGCGATCCCGATAGGACAATTCCTCCAATGCCAAATTGAAGAAACAAAGTGATCTTCTAAAACCTAAAGTGAAGAGGGGGTCGAACAAGGTGGTAAGATTCATCTTAGGTTACAATAAACAGTGGAATATAATGAGAGGGATATTTCAGAAACATTGGGCTCTACTAAAAACTGCTAAACATCTGGCCAAGATTCTAACCCCGTATCCAGCTATGACACCCAGACGTAGCCCGAATCTGTGGGACATGTTTGTCCGTAGCCACTACGCCCCACCTCCCACAAACCCCTATATTTCTGGATCGAAGCCAGCGAAATGGGGTAATGTATCATGTGGTGACTGTGGGGCATGTGCAGTTATGGAAAGGACAGTTTCATTTTTTGGCTCATATGGTACAAAGAGGTACAAGATCATCCACTATGTTAACTGTAATGTCAGGAATTTGGTTTACCACATGAGTTGCCCGTGTAATAAAATCTATATTGGTGTGACCACGAGGGAGCTAAAAATTTGTGTGATGGAACACATTCGTGACATAAAGGGTATACTACCCAAAGATTTTGTGAGACACTTCAGGGATTACCATAATAGCAACTGGAGACTTTTGAAATCAAAAGGTATTGATAGGTTATAGGAGGGGAAAAAGAGGAGGTGACATATTTAGACACCTCCTGCGGAGAGATCAAAAGTGGATTGTAACATTGGACACAATGTCACCAAAGGCCCTGAACGAATCTCTTAGCTTTGCATCCTACTTATGAATATATTTACGTTTATTCTATTTTTTAACTGAAATTCCTTATATTGACAGAGTATGGAATGGAATGCACATTTATGACTTATTCTATTTTCGAGAAACCAAATGAAATTATGTGATTGAAGGAGGATCCATTCAGGAAACTGAATCCATGATTTGATTTTTGACAGATATAATAAATGTTTTAGGAATATTATCATGTTTAACTCAATTGGTTGAGAGTAACTAATGGTGGGTTTTTGGGATAGCATTTACCAGTATTGGTGAACTTTGCATGGTTTGCCTCTAATTATTAAATTTATGTTGTTCACATGAAATATGCACTTTTTGAAATTATATGTATTTAGGGTTTGTAGAACCTTTCACTTGTGTACGGTTGTCTGTTGCTTCCCAGATCGGTGTGGATGACGGTTGTCCCACGCTGCTTTGGGGATCGTCTGACGGGCGTTCATTATTATTTATTTATTTCTTATGGGGAATGTTAATTGTCCCCATTCATCTCGTAGTTTTTTGGGCAAATAAAATTTTTAATATATTGTTTAAGTAATTAAAAAATATTTTTTATTTTTTCACATATTATAGAATAATAATATATATTTTTCATTTTATATAGAGGTCACCTTACACTATATGATTGCCCTTAGGGGGTATCCCTCAACTAATATCTTTGAGATATTTTTGATATTTTTTGTTGCTTCAATATATTCTTGTGTTTATTGTTTAGTCGGTGTTCGTGCGGGGGATCTCCACACGTTCTTCGACCCAGTACATATATATAGATATGTGTGTTTGTACCAATATACAAGTTTTGTATGACTGATGTATATAACTATTATCGAAGAAACCACGTCACTCAGATTAGAAGAGTGCTCAGGTAGGGTTCAACTCCGTAGTATAGTGGAAGAAAACCTGGCACTACATGTATATGACTGATTGTGTATGTCATGTTGGGTACCCCTTAACGGTATGGCAGCTGGCCAACAGGACACAGGTCAAAGACTATAGTTCGTATAGGTGTGTCTGCGGTAGCTTCGGACAGCAGCAAAGCAGGATCGGAAGGGACTTTGGCAGCAGGCGGATACCAGGCGTGGTGTAACAGGACAGGCGTGGTATACGGCACAGCACAACTCCAACTTGATATGGTACTTGATCAGGATAGCGTGGGATACAGGTAGCAGGAATGGAAGACACTAGGAGACCATTTGCAGAGACAAACTAAGGTAACGACAACAAAGCTCAGGCAAGGCAGGAAGGGGCTGGGCCCTTCTTATAGTCCAGGGTGCTCATAGGCTAATTTGGCACTTAACTCACACATGTGTGCGCCCTGGCTCCTTAAAGAGGCTCTGTCACCAGATTTTGCAACCCCTATCTGCTATTGCAGCAGATAGGCGCTGCAATGTAGATTACAGTAACGTTTTTATTTTTAAAAAACAAGCATTTTTGACCAAGTTATGACCATTTTTGTATTTATGCAAATGAGGCTTGCAAAAGTCCAAGTGGGCGTGTTTAAAGTAAAAGTTTACTACTTTTACTAGCTGTGCGTTCTGTATCATCCACTTCTCTTCAGAACGCCCAGCTTCTGGCAGTGCACAGACACACAGCGTGTTCTCGAGAGATCACGCTGTGACGTCACTCACTTCCTGCCCCAGGTCCTGCATCGTGTCGGCCACATCGGCATCAGAGGCTACAGTTGATTCTGCAGCAGCATCAGCGTTTGCAGGTAAGTAGCTACATCGACTTACCTGCAAACGCTGATGCTGCTGCAGAATCAACTGTAGCCTCTGGTGCTGATGTGTCCTCGCTCGTCCGACACGATGCAGGACCTGTGAGTGATGTCACAGCGTGATCTCTCGAGAACACGCTGTGTGTCTGCACTGCCAGAAGCTAGGCGTTCTGAAGAGAAGTGGATGATACTTCTCGTCAGAACGCCCAGCTAGTAAAAGTAGTAAACACGCCCCGATGTAACACACATAATACACGCCCAGTTGGACTTTTACTTTAAACATGCCCATTTGGACTTTTGCAAGCCTCATTTGCATAAATACAAAAATGATCATAACTTGGCCAAAAATGCTTGTTTTTTAAAAATATCTGGTGACAGAGCCTCTTTAAGGCTGGACTGAGCTCGCAAGCGCACCCTAGTGGTCACTGTGGAACAGTACGGCCACATGTGCAGACATCTCTGGAGAGTAGGGCGTCGACCGGATGGAAGGAGTGCGTGGTCAGCGACCACGGACGTTATAGTATCCCCCCTCTTATGCCCCCTCCTCTTGAGACCAGAATGAGGGTCAATTCTTAATGAGGGTAGGAGCATTGAGATTCTCCCCTGGCTCCCACGACCTCTCTTCTGGACCAAACCCCATCCAATCTACTAAATTCTCTCCTCTTACTTTCTTGGTGTCCAGAAACTCCTTAACCTCAAATATATCAGAAGAACCGCTGGGAGCCACTGCAGGAGTGGAAGTCTTGGAGTAGCGGTTCAAGATCACAGGCTTCAGCAGGGAGACATGGAAGGAGTTGGGGATCTTGAGGGTAGGAGGCAGCTGAAGCTTATAGGAGACATGGTTGATTTGTTGAAAAATCTCGAAGGATCTGAGGAACCTGGGAGAAAACTTATATGATGGAACCCTCAGCCTAATATTCTTGGAGGACAGCCAGACCTTGGTGCCTGGAAGAAACTGGGGAGGCTCTCGTCTTCTTGTGTCTGCCTTTTTTTCATGCTGTCGACCGCCAGCAGAATAGAAGATCAGGTCTGCTGCCAGATTTGTAGAAAGTCCCTGAATGTAGAGTCGGCTGCAAACACCTGGGACGTAGTGTAAACAGGAAGAGGTATTCGTGGGTGTTGGCCAGAGACAATAAAAAAAGGGCTGGAGGCGGTGGACTCACTAGTGTGGCTGTTGCAGGAGAACTCAGCCCACGGAAGCAGCTGCACACAGTCATCATGCTGCCTGGAGATAAAGGGGTCGTAGATAGTTCTCCATAATCTGATTAATACTCTCTACTTGACCATTGGACTGGGGATGGTAGGCTGCGGTAAAGTCCAACTTCACACCGAGGAGTCCGCAGAGGGCTCTCCAGAACTTTGAGGTGAACTGAGCCCCCCGATCCGAGACAATATGCAGAGGCAAGTGGTGCAGTCGGAAGATGTGTTGTATGAAGAGATTGGCCAGTCGAGAAGCAGAAGTTAGCCCGGTCAGCGGAACAAAATGAGCCATCTTGGAGAATCGGTCCACCACCACCCAAACCTTACTGCATCCAGCAGAGGGAGGCAGATCCGTGATAAAGTCCATAGCAATATGTTGCCAGGGAGCATTGGGCACAGGCAGGCCAGCATGTTTGGAGTGAGCAACCTTGTTAGCTGTGCGCACCGAGCAGGACGAAACAAAGTCCATGATGTCTTTGGGCAGAGTGGGCCACCAGAAATGATGGGCAATCAGGTCTCGGGTCTTACGGATACCCGTGTGACCTGCCAGTCTGGAGGTGTGTCCCCAGCGGAGGATTCTCCTTCTGTCTGCCAGGCACACAAAGGTCCTCCCCGGAGGGATGTCTCAAACTTGCAGAGGGTTGACAGAGACAATGCAAGACAGATCAATAATATTTTGTGGAGACTCCATGCTGTCCTCTGTCTCGAACGACCTGGACAAAGCATCGGCCCTCGCATTCTTTGTCGGTCGAACGGTAGTGGAGCTCAAACTGGAACCAGGCAAAGAACAGTGACCCCCTGGCCTGATGAGGGTTCAGCCATTGGGCCGTCTGGAGATAGGTGAGATTCTTGTGGTCCATGAATATCAGGATGGGATGAACTGGACCCTCTAGTAGATGTCTCCATTCCCCCAGAGCCAATTTGATGGCCAGTAACTCCCGATCCCCAATCGAGTAGTTGCGTTCTGTGGAAGAGACAAGTTTAGAGTAATAGCGACATACCACTGCCTCGCCCTTGGAACCTCTCTGGAACAGGAGTGCACCAGCACCAACAGAGGAGGTGTCCACCTCCAACAAAAACTTTCGAGATACATCAGGATGATGGAGGATAGAGGCTGATGTGAAGGCACTCTTCAGGCTCTTAAATGTGGATTCCGCCACTGAAGTCCACACCTTGGCGTTCATGTCTTTTTTGGTTAGGGTAGAGATGGGAGATGTCAGTGAGAAGAAGTTTGGGATGAACTGCCGGTAAAATTTGGCGAATCCCAAGAAACGCTGTATGGATCTTAAGCCTTGAGGGCGTGGCCATTCCCATACGGCCTTTACTTTCTCTGGATCCATCTTGAGACCTTAGTCCGAGATTATGTAGCCCAGGAAGGGTAAAGAACTCCTCTCAAACATGCACTTCTCCAGCTTGGCATACAGGCGATTCTCCCTCAATCACAGTAGAACTTGACGGACATGTCTCTGATGAGTCAATGGGTCTGGGGAAAAAATTAACATATCATCAAGATAGACCACAATACAAACATAGAGGAGATCCCGGAAGAGAAAACATGCTAGCATTACACAGGCCGAAGGGCATCTCCAGATGTTCATAGTGCCCGCCTCAGGTGTTAAATGCCGTCCTCCATTCGTCATCCCGGCGAATGCGGATTAGGTTGTAAGCTCCACGCAGATCTAGTTTGGAAAACATTTTGGCTCCTCGTATGTGGTCAAAAAGCATTGAAATCAATGGCAACGGATATTTATTCTTGACCGTGATCTGGTTGAGACCCCGGTAATCGATGCAGGGTCGCAGAGAACCATCCTTTTTCTTGACGAAGAAGAACCCGTCTCCTGCCGGGGAGGAGGACTTCTGTATGAAACCCCTTTCCAGATTCTCCTTAATATAGGCGGACATGGACTGAGTCTCTGGTAAGGAGAGAGGATATACCCTACCACGGGGAAGGGATGCATCAGCAACCAGCTCGATAGGACATACGCCAGATGTGTGGGCAGCGTCTCCACCTCCTTCTTATTGAAGACATCCGAGAACATAAAATAATGAGAAGGCAATCCTGTCAAAGGCTGAGGTTGAGGAGGCAGGCCGGATGGCCGAGGCACTTGGGGCCCCACTGGAGAACCTCTCCAGAATTCCAGTCCAGAACTGGGGAATGTAGTCGAAGCCAGGGCAAGCCCAGCTGCACAGGATTGATGGTCTTGGGTAGAACAAGAAATTAGATGAGTTCAGAATGAAGAGTTCCTACCTGGAGCCTCAGCGGTTTGGTCACAGCCACAATCGGGTCTGGCAGATGTAGTCCATTCACCGAGGCGACGATCAACGGCCTCTCCAGGGAGATCGTAGGCAACTGGAGGAGATCCACTAGATCCTTGTGGATAAAACTGGCTGCGGACCCAGAGTCAAGATAGGCAGAGACCCGGTGGTTCTTCTCGCCGGACATAATAGTCACGGGGAAGGACAGTTTAGAAGAGAGGTCTCTGTCCAGCGCAGTATCGCCTATGGTTGTCTCCCCAACCAATCCCAGGCGTTGGTGTTTTTTGCTTTCTGAGGACGCAGACACACGACATGGCCTCTGAGGCCACAATAAAGACAAAGTCCTGAAGTGCGTCTGTGCTGTTTCTCCTGAATGGATAATTTAAACCGGTCTACCTGCATAGGCTCCTCAGGTGGGCCACCAGGTGAGGATAACAGGAACTGTTGGAAAGTAGGAGCCAGCCTAGGGAGTCTTCTCTCCTGACGAATCTCCTGGGATCGTTCCCGGAGCCTCATATCAACCCGAGTGCCAATCAAAATTAGGGCGTCCAGGGTGGATGGCAAATCACGAGCAGTCCTTGATCTCGGGCGACAATCCCTGACAGAATGTAGCCACCAGGGCCTCGTTGTTCCAGGACAGCTCTCCTGCCAGGGTACGGGATTGAATGGCATACTCGCTCATGGAGGTGTCTCCCTGGCACAGGTCCACTAAGGAGGCCGCTGCCAAGGAGACTCGTCCAGGCTCCTCAAACACACTCTGAAATATCTGAAGGAACCCCTGGAAGTCATGAGTCTCAGGTCCCTACCGTTCCCAGATGGGGTTCACCCACTCTAGGGCCTTTCCAGTGAGCAGAGAATAATGAAGGCAATCCTGGCGCCATCAGACGGAAATGCTCTGGCATGAAGAGAGAAGTGGATCTGGCACTGATTGAGGAATCCCCTGCAGATACTCGCGTACCCGTTGTAACGAGGCGGTAGTGGTAGCGAGAATCGGGGATCAGCACTGGTTCTAACAGGAGGTGTAGCAGGAGGATCAGGCAGAAAAGGAGGTGAGGAGGCTGCATCTTGTACATCTAGCCGCTGTGCAATGAAATTCGCTGTTGGTCCTGTTGTGAACAAAGATCTCTCAGATCTGCCTGCATCGCTTGAGACATCGACATAGTCTTAGGCTGACCAGTGGGGTCCATGGTCTGAGTGTACTGTCACGTTGGGTGCATGCACCCACTGGGCCATACCGCCTTGACGGTATAGCAGCTGGCCAACAGGATACCAAGTTAAAGTCTATAGTTCAGATAGGTGTATCTGTGGTAACTTCTGAGAGTAGCGAAGAAATGCTCGGATAGGACCTTGGCAGGTAGACAACAAGCGTGGTGTAATCAGTAAGGCGTAGTACACAGCACAACACGACTCAAACTCTAAACGGCACTTGGACCAAGAAAGTACGGGATACAGGATACAGGTAGCAGGAACGGGAACACTGGGAACTGGAAAACACTTAAGGGACCATTTGCAGAGACGAACATAGGTAAATGACAACAACGCTCAGGCAATGCAGGAAGGGCCAGGGTCCTTTTTATAGTCATGGGGGGGTCATGGGCTAATTTGGTATCAAATTCAGGTGCGCACGCAGGCCTTTTAAGACCGAGCACGAACGTGCGTGTGCACCCTACGGGACACAGCGGAGTGAAGCGGAAGTGAACGCTGGCATTTCCTGAGGAGGAGATGCGGGCCAGCACTCACTGATCCATGGCTGCGGCCATCAGAAGGTGAGTAAACCTGACAGTCCTCGGCCATGGGTGTTACATTGAGCTTTGTTCTGGTGCTGTATATATGTATTGAGCTTGGTTCTGGTGCTGTATTTATGTACTAAGCTTTGTTCAGGTGCTGTATTTATGTACTGAGTTCTGGTGTTGTATATATGTACTGAGCTCTGTTCTGGAGTTGTACATATGTACTGAGCTTCTTTCTGATGTTGTATTAATGTACTGAGCTTCGTTCTGATGTTGTATTTATGTACTGAGCTTTGTTCTGGTGCTGTATTTATGTATTGAGCTTTGTTCTGGTACTGTATATATGTATGAGCTTGGTTCTGAAGCTATAATTATACTTATTAATGGGTCATGGGGCGGTACCGCTATGCTGAAGAGCCACACAGTCCTGCCTTCAAACCCACTTTTCCATGCTTGATTGACATCCCCTGGCTGTTATACATCACTACTAGTGTCCTTCAACTTTCTTGGATGCGCCATTGCCTTGTACTACTTGGGCACGCACCGTGCAGTGAGGTGTACTCTGCCCGGCTTCATCGCTGCACCACGCATGCCAGCGGAGTACAAGGCAACGGTGCATTCACAAAAGTTGGAAGAGGCTGCTAGTGATGTACAACAGTCAGGGAAATGTCAATCAAAATCTGTGGGGCGCCATATCAAATTTTACCTCAGGCAACAGAAAAGCTAGAATCGGCCCTGCCTGTAGCCTGGTGAATGGCGGAGCAGGGAGCTAGCCCCCTGCTCCGCCATAGTATTAAATTATACCTGCGTCCTAAGGATACAGATACAGTTGAATGTGGCAATTACACGGGGTCCTGGATACCCAGTGCTAGTGATGCCACCGGCCATGAGGGGAACCCTGCTGCCCGGCCGAGCACACAAACGCCTAATGGGCTCCGTAGCAGCCGCTATGGCTGCTATAGCAGTAGTTCTGCCACTGTGTTAGTGGTTTTAGTGTTATTGCTCAACGGTGTGAGGCTGAGTTGCAGTACCAGGCACAGCCATACTACAACGTTGAGCCAGGTACTGCAGCGAGTCCACTTCATTCTGTTTATCGGTGGGGTTCCCGGGGGTAATACTGAGAATTGATCAATGCAAAAATCCAGAAAACCCCTTTGTTTTAAAAATACTTTTTGCTTGTGCATCAACTAATAGACATGACATTTTTTTAATGCTAGTTTTCTCCAAAGCACAAATATTTCTGTAGATCTTGAATATGTAAGCCTTAATTAAGATTTATATTTGATTATGACATACCATTCTACGCATAATATTAATATCAGCTTGATAAAGATTTCTAAATAAAAAACATATATTTCCCTGAAAAATATCACTTGAATATTCATCGGCCCTGGACAGTAACTTTACCCTGGCATGGAACCCATTTTAACCAAAGTAAGGTGCCTCCTGCTTTCTTTCTACTAAATTATCCATAAAAAGCTTTCTAAAACAATTTTGTAATTTCCAGCAGATGTATGCACACATTATTTCCATCCCCACAGAGAAAATTGTCTAGGTAATGCATCAGGGATTTACAGCCAGATTCCCTTGTTTTGTAACCATTTCTAAAGGTTTGAAGATAAGCACAGAAAAAAAGTTTGAGGCACAATGGCAACATTTTTTGCAGGGAATTACTCTTCAATATTACAACCAAAAGGAATCCATCTATGTCTAAGGGTATGTTTACACATTACAATTTTTTGCATATTGTACTATTGATTGTCATCAACAGATAATCTATGTTTGTAAATTACCTGAAGTGACTTTTTTCAATTGAAAATAACTACTGACATAGTAACTGAGTTATTAATTTGCGCTGTCAGGCAAACAATATAGTTCTATGTGAATGGAGCATTTTAGATTGTCCGCATAGGAATGAATGGCATTCAATTTTAAAATTTTGATCAATGCCCGAATATAATTGCTTGCACCCTTTCTAAAAATCTTTTGCTTAAACACAATTTACAACCATTATTATTATTAACAGATTGCTACACAGATCTAGACAGAATTATAGTGTCTAAGCCCTGTCTCAGTTTCTCTTTTCTTACTTGAGGGATATATAAATTTCTATGGGACTCATTGGGACTATAATGGGACTGTCAGTACCATCACAAGCTCATATGGCGACGGTCAATGGGGTAGAGACTGAAAAACTGGTGTAAACTGATACAGCACCCACATAAAAGCCCAAATGGACCTTCAAAATATGTAAATTTCTTTGTCAGAACCTAGAGTTTATGCAGGATATTGTTAATATTGATGTCCTGTTCTAGTGCATGCACACAACGGGACACCATAGCGGCGCATGCATGCGCAGTAGCTATATTTGAGGCCCAGACGAAGCAGGGAAGGGTATCGGCCCACACATGATGGGCGCATGCGCTCTATCTCAGACAAGATTTTGGCATTCAGGGCAGGCCGTTTTTTGGCGGTGAGCGGGCATAAGAAGAGGAACGAGCGAGACTGCCGGATTATTACCATAAAAGGCGCAAAATGTTTGCAGACTGCTATTTACGGTCGAAGGAGGTGTTTAGGAGAGGGGATAACGGCAATGAACTTTTGACAACAGCGGCCAGCGAGGGATGAGTGGAGTTTAATAGGTCAAATGCTAGTGAAAAGTTCCCTTTATAGAAATAAATACTTCCCATGTTTTTTTAGGGAAGGAAAGAGGAGAAAGCGTTCCACCCTAGTAAAGCTCATCTTTATATGTATACTAACAGAATGCTACACAGTTTTGAATAAATGTTAAGCATGTGATAACTTTACGGTGCCCAAACAGCAGCAATTTACTACATACAATGCTGCCCATATATAGCCAAAGAGTACTCACATGGTGCCACTCTTTTCTCTGAGCTAAACAGAGTCCTCATAGTGCCATACTACACTCAAAGGACATTAATGTCCATATACTGCCAAATTGTACTCATATAGTGCTGAACTGTGTCCATAGAGTTGCTGACTTTGCAAATATAGAGAAATATAGTGGCCTGGAGTCAAACAGTGTCTCTGAGCTGCTGCTCAGTGCCCAAAAGCAGCCATACAGTGAGTGCCATACAATGCCATATAAATACTGCATTTTAGTGCCTACAGCGTCCACCTAGTTACTGCACTCACCACGTTGAATTGCATCGCATTCACTACTTAGCTTTTCCTGCTTGCTTTTCTAGCTGATTCTCCTGCACTGGGCATGGGATTCATATTGCCCGGCAAAACTAGCATTGTTTCATTAAATGTGGGTAAGTTTTCTCTAAGGTTGTCCTAGCTTTCCAGGAATTGGCAGTGTGTTGTGGGAGCGTTTAGGAGGTTTAATGTTTTAAAGACATGTCAGACAATCTTATCAGTGGGAATCACTGTACTGTGACCCCCCCACCAATAGCTAGGTCTCGCTGCAGAGCTCTGTGCCCCTTAAACAGGGCCACTGATTGTAAGACAGTTTATTATATCCGGATAAACACTTTGTATTAATTTTTCTTTTGTACTAAACAATGTAAGTTCCAACTTTTAAAACTGATATTAGATAAATAGGTAGACTATAACAAGAGGAGTCACTTTGTCATTGCAAATGACTCTAAAGTACTCATGATTGTCATTAATGGATAAAACATTGAGAATTAATAAATATTGTCAAGTACTACTCTATAATTTTAATTACCTTATTTATTTGACAACATTGATTTAGTCACTGTGTTTTATTTTGTATGATACAGTTTAATTTCAATAACAATAATGGCGGATAGAATTGGTATAGACCATGTCAATTGTATCATCTTGTATGCAAAGCAAGCTAAATACATGATTAACCCCTTAGTGACCAGCCTATTTTAAGCCCTAATGACCAAGCAATTTATTTTTTCCGTTTTTCTATAGTCATATTCAAAGAGATATAACTTTTTTATTCTTCTGTCGACATAGCTGTATGAGGACTTGTTTTTTTTTGTGGGATTAGTTGTACTTTTTAAAGGCACCATTTTAGGGTAGATATAATTTTTTGATTAACTTTTATTAACTTTTTTGTGGGGGGGGAATAGAAAACCCCCCAGAAATTACGCCAATGTTCTATGTATTTTAAATTGGCGCCGTTCACTGTACGGCGTAGATAACACATTACCTTTATTTTATGGGTCAGTATGATCACGGCGATACCACATATGTAGGTTTTTTTATGTTTTACTACTTTTGCACAATAGTCAGTTTTTTATTTTTCAGTCAATGTAATGATATGAAGGCTTGTTTTTTTGCGGACCGATACGTAGTTTTTATTAGTACTGTTTTGGGGTAGATGGGACTTATTAATTAACTTTTATTATGACTTTTTGGGGGGCAATAGTAAAAAATAGCAATTTCGCCATATTTTTGGGTGTTTTTTTATGGTGTTCACCTTGCGGTTTAAATTACATATTAACTTTATTGCTTGGGTCATTATGGTCACAGCGAAACCATCTATGTGTCGTTTTATTTATTATTTACACTTTTACTAAATTTTTATTAAGAATTTTTATTTCACTAGGGGACTCTACTATGAGATATTTAGATTGCTGCTATAATGCTTTGGTATACCTAGTATACCAAAGCATTACTGCCTGTCAGTGTAAAACTGACAGGCAATCTATTAGGAAGTGCCTGCGGCACATCCTAATAGGCATATGCCCAGGGCAGACCTGGGGGCCTTTATCAAACACCCAGCTGCCATGGCACCCCATCGTAGGCCCGCAATTGCATTTGCGGGCCACCGATGGGTGACAGAGGGAGCTCCCTCCCTCTGTAAATTATTTAAATGCCGCAGTCGCTGTTGACCGCGGCATTTAACGGGTTAAAAGGCCGCAATCAAAGTAAACTTTGATCGTGGCCATTGGAGCAGGAGCCCGACTGTCATCAGACAGCCGAGCCCCGGCTCCAGCCTGCACAGGACACCCATACAGGACTTAGACTAGGCCGTTGTAAAAAAGCGACGGCCTAGCCTAAGACCCCTTTGTGACCGACGTGAGAAGGCATATTGGTGGTCACTAAGGGGTTAATAAGCAGCTTTTTTGGGGGAATTTTCTTTGTGGCTCTTCATTACTTACCCAAATTTGTGTAGTATAAAGGGTTATGCCTCATTACCTCATCTCCAATTTAAGACTTTGTTCATGAGCAGCACAGAAATCGCTGTTTTTCTGTGGAATATCCTGCAATCAGTCATGGGTACTGCAGTATATCATAAGTGCAGAACACCTTTTAAATCAGTACAGGGTAGCACAATACCATTATAATACAAATTCTAATTATTACATGTGCAAAAACTATAGAATCAGAGACACACTCGTATACTCATAATACAAGCAAGGCAAATTATAGAAGTACAACTTATCCAACAGAGACATTTCAATGTTTTTCCCATCAAATAATATAGATTTTTCTAGTATGTCTCCCATATAATTTTAAACAACACAATAGTTCAAAAATGTACCTCTTTATATGATGCAATGTTGAAACAATGATAGTAGCAGCATAGCATGGCATCATTTAGCAACATAGCTCATAATAGCTACATTGAGGCTTTACCTGGTGATTACAATAGATATATTAGATTAACCTCTCACCGACAATTAACATAACTGTACGTCATATTCTGTAGAGGGGAGTATGGAGCGGGCTCAAGGGCCGGCACTTCACTGTTATGGATAGGAGATAACTCTGATCCTGCCCCTTTAAACACTTAGATGCCGCGGTTAATAGATACCAGCTATTTAAGCTATTCAAGAGACGAAGGGCCCCCTCGGTCACTCCACCCCCCCCCCCCAACCTCCCCCCCAGGATCGCATCTCAGGGTTTCTGATGGTTGTCATGGCAGCATAGGGGCCTAAAAAAGGCCTCAAGGTCTGCCTTCTTTCTGCTCATACTGGAGCCGGTAAATATTACAATACACTGCAATACATAGGTATTTCAGTGTATTGTAGCAGCGATGAAACGATCTCATATTTAATTCCCCTAGGGCAACTAAAAAAAGAAGACTACAGTTCACCCTGAAAAAAGACCTCACAGCGCTGCCGTAAAATAAAAGTGTTATGACTTTCAGAAAATGGTAACACAAAACTATTTTTTTAACAAATGATTTTTCTTTGTAAAATTAGTACATCATAACTAAAACATTATATAAATTTGGAATCGCTATAATCAAATTAACTTGCAGAATAAAGATAACGTCATATTTACTGCATGGCGAATGCCATAAAAAGAAAACCCAAAAAACAATGGAGGAATCACAGGTTTTTTTTCCCATTCCACACACAATTATTTTTTTTTCCATTTCCCAGCATATTGTGATACAATAAATGTTTCAATTAAAAACTACAACTCATCCCTCAAAAAAAACAGGCTCTATAAAAAAAAAATATGGTTTTGTCAATGTAAAAATAAAAAAGTTATGGCTTTTGGAATGCGGGGATGGGAAAATTAAACAACGAAAAATGGATGCGGTAAACACGGGGGTAATAGATAACTCAGTGGCGTAACAAGTGCCATTTACTCATCAAAGAGCAAACATGTATAGAATCCTTAAGGCCCAGTCCACACAGAGTTTTTTTGGCGCTGATTTTGACCCAGAAACCGCATTGGAATCAGTGCCGAAAAAAATGTGGCATGTCCTTTCTTGCCGCGATTCTGCCTGTGACCTCCTATTGAAATTTAAAAATGTGTTTTTCGTCACAAAAAAAAAACTGCATAGTATGGAGTGCGCTCAGTGCGTGAGCGCGCTCCATACTTCTCCCCCTGCACCAGTACATACCGGTGCGTCCTGGTGCGCAAAGGGGTTAAACAGCCGGGATCGGAGCTTGCTTCTATCCCAGCTCTTACAGCAAGGTGTCTGCTGTATTATAGAGCTGACATCCGCTAGTGATGGCTCGAGCTGAGCATATGAGCCCACACTATCAAAGCAACATAATTGCACAGCGGTTTATGGGAACACCTTCCCGACAGCGCCGTATATATAGGACAGATGTTGGCTAGCTCTAAGTTTGATTCAAACTTGTTTTCTTATGTGTAGCAATAATAGTAATAATACTAATCTACATTTATATAGCACCAATATGTTCTGTAGCGCACTACCATTTGGGACGTAACAAACAAGTAAAATAAATGAACAAAAAAAAAGAGAGAGGTACCTGCCCATAAGAGCTTACTATCTTATAGACGTGGAATAGAATAGGAGCGACACAATAGGTACAAGGTACTAAATTTGTCCAGGGGACCAGCACGTTGTGTTGGCGAAGGGAAAATAAATAGAGCTGCATGAACCAGACACCCAGCCAGTATCTGGGCCAACACAGATCTAAAGTGCTGTGATAAGGATAGCTAGTTGAGGACAGGGTGGAGTGGAATTATCTGTGACCAGGTCAGGTTGTGTATGGGCCATGTACTATGGTTATGTGACATAGGCATCCTTCAAAAAATGACTTTTCAAGGC
This sequence comes from Rhinoderma darwinii, assembly GCF_050947455.1. Classification (NCBI taxonomy): domain Eukaryota; kingdom Metazoa; phylum Chordata; class Amphibia; order Anura; family Rhinodermatidae; genus Rhinoderma; species Rhinoderma darwinii. Next base: position 368,601,860 of record NC_134688.1, read on the forward strand.
ATGCTTAGAACTGAGGAAGTTTAATGGTCCCAGGAAGTGAGTTCCGCAGAATCGGTGCAGCACGGAAGAAGCCTCCTGCGTTCTCCTATCCGTCCAACACACAGAGAGGCTGTCTAGTGCTGCTCGGTTTGCATCTCCCCACTCCACATGTCAGGGGGAGGCTTTCCTTTCCCCCTACTTTTGTGGCACACCACTACCATGACACTTGTTGCTACCATTGCCATGGTAGAGCAGACCATACTTACCACCAAGAACTCACCACTTCGGGTGCGGCAATGCCGACAAGATGCTGGAAGTCTCCTCTACACCCGTCAACCTGCTCAACTGTGGGCCCCAGCAAATCGGATGTTGCAGAACCACTGTGCCACAGATTTGAGGTCTCCTCCTCCTCCTTTCCACCTCACACGTCAGAGGAGTCCTCGCTCCACCCCTTTTTGTGTGGAACACTGCTGCCATCACAGCGTAGATGTTTTTGAAGGCTGGGAGCTCACGGCTCCCCGTCACCAACCTGATCAGTTGTGCCCTGCACATCGGCTGCAAGACAGGTCACTGTTGAAAGAGGCAAGATGGACGCCACACCAGTCAATAAACTTTAAAAGGCACAGTAAGAAACTGGGGAGGGGGGTTACAGGGGAATTTCCAAGCAACTGGAAATCCCCCTATGTGTGCCCCTGGTAGGGAATGAAAGCATGTAATAAGGCAGAGTGAGAGTCATATGTCATTGGCTGAGTGAAAAGCAAGAGTAGGTTTGTAGATGGAGATGAGAGCTGAGATACATAATGGCGCAACATTGTGAAGAGATTTGTAAACTACTGGGAGAGTTTTGAATTTAATTCTACAAGAAATAGGTAACCAGTGTAATGAGTGACATAAAGCAGAGACGTTAGCATAACTGCTAGACCTCAATCTGGCTGTGGTGTTCATGATGGATTGAAGCTGAACCAGTTTGTTTAGTAGAATTCCAATTAAGCTTGCCATACGCTTAAGATAGCTGTTGGACGAACAATAATTCAGCCCCAGCTATGCCTCTCGAATCCACTATAAATATGCATGCTCAGCTTGGCCAAACATGCACTTTTTTTAAATTGGGGAGAGTGGAATAAGGCTAGTTAGACACTGCGCTTTTGTCCTCCGTTTAATGTATATGCCGGGAAAAGCTCCAGACACTTACATTAAAAAAAAAAGTCTGCGATGGATGCCTAACAGTGGCATCCATCATCTGTAGACTATTATGGGAGTCGTTTAAAAGATGGGGGACTTTTTATGATCTTTCCATTAAACTTAAGCCATTATATTATTGGTGATGGATGTCCCTGTTAGGGCCAATTCACACAGAGTTTTTTTGACACATTTTTTGACGAGGAAACCGCGTCGGAAAACGCACCAAAAAAACGTCCGAAAATGCCTCCCGGGAAAAAGAAGGGACATGCCCTATCTTCGGGTGTTTACGCCTCTGACCTTCCATTGACATCAATGGGAGGCAGAGAAAGTGTATTTTGCGGCGTTTTATGCCCGCGGCACTCAATGGCCACGGGGGAAAAATGCAGCGAAAAACGCTGCAAAAAACGGCGGGCAGGCAGAGGAAGATCTGCCTCAAAATTCCAATCGGAATTTTGAGGCAGATTTTCCTCCTGCAAAAAACTCTGTGTGAACCCAGCCTTAGGCATCTGTTTAATATATCCAGCACCCCGGGGCTATAATGGCATCCATTTAAGTCATAAGTCATTTATGTAATGAAAAGCTATTTTAACTCCTTTAGGACACAGCCTGTTTTGGCCTTGTGGACACAGATGATTTTTTCAAATCTGACATGTGTCACTTTATGTGGTAATAACTCCGGAATGCTTTTACCTATCCAAGCGATTCTGAGATTGTTTTCTCGTGACATATTGTACTTTATGTTAGTGAAAAAATGTGGTCGATAAATTCAATATTTATTTGTGAAAAACTTCAAAAAAGCATTTTTCTAAATTTAAATGTATTTGCTTGTAATAGTAATACCATACAAAATAGTTACTAGTTAATATCCCCCATATGTATACTTTATGTTTGCATCATTTTTTTTCACGTACTTTTATTTTTCTAGGAAGTTTCAAGGCTTAGAACTTTAGCAGCAATTTCTCATATTTTCAAGAAAATTTCAGTAGGCCATTTTTTCAGGGACCAGTTCAGTTCTGAAGTGACAGCGATTTTGGCGCTTTAAATTCTTTATTTCTTACAGCGTTCACCGTGCGCAATAAATTCCGTTTTACTTTACTCTGCCGGTCGGTACGATTACGCCGATACCATATGTGTGTAGTTTTTTTACGTTTTGCAGCGTTTGCGCAATAAAATTATGTTTCTATAAAATAATTTATTTTCTGAGACACGCTATTCTGAGCCGTAACTTTTTTATTTTTTCGTCAAAAAAGCTGTGGGAGCTCTTGTTTTTTGCGGGACGGGTTGTAGTTTTTATTGGTACTATTTTGGGGTAAATGCGACTTTTTGATCACTTTTTATTTTATATCTTGGGAGGGGTGGTGACCAAAAAATAGCAATGCTCACAGTTTTCCGTTTATTTTGCTTGCGGCTTTCACCGTGCGGAAAAATTAACATTATAGTTTCATAGTTTGGGTCGTTACGAACACGGTGATGCCAAATATGTGCACTTTTTTTTAACATTTTCATTTTTTCCCTATAATAAATGACTTATTATAGGAAAACAAAACCTTTTATTTTTAAACTTTTATAAAACATTTTTGTTAACTTTTTTTTAACTTTTTACACTTTATTTTTTTGTTTATTAACTTTTTTTTTACTTTTTACACTTTATTTTTTTACCTGCAGCTCTGATCGCTGCTAGAATACATTACACTACCTAGGTAGTGTAACATATTCCAACTGTCAGTGTGACGTCACAGTCACTCTGACAGTTAGTCTACGAGGACCAGCCAAAGGCTGACCCTCATAGGCTTCCATACATGGCAGACCCGGAGGCCGTTGCCTGGCCTCCGGATGCCATCACAAGCATCAGCAGCCCCCACAATTGCATGGGGGCTGCTGATGTGCTACAAACCCCCTACATGCGGAGATCGCAATCGAGCTCCGTATGTAACGGGTTAATTGCCGAAATCAGCGGCGATGAGCCGATGATCGGCAACACTGGAGTGTCAGCTGTCGGGGACAGCTGATCTCCAAGTTCCCGATGCACACTGTCGCCGACAGTGTGCATCGGGAATGACACAGTGACTTCCTGTCACTCTGACAGGAAGCCTATCAGGACCAGCCGAAGGTTGGTCCTGATGGGCTTCCGTCCATGGCAGAAACGGAAGCCATGGTTTGGCTTCCGTTTGCCATATTAACTATCAGCAAACCCCGCGATTTCAGACCGGGGTCTGCCGATATGTTAGAAACCCCCAAAATTTGGCGATTTTCAACCGATCGCCGAATTTAAGGGGTTAATTCGCCGAAATCAGCGGCAAAGGACCGCTGGTCAGCAAGAGTGGAGTGTCAGCTGTCGGCGACAGCTGACCTCCCGGTTCCCGGTGCACACTGTCGCCAACAGTGTGCACCGGGAAAAACTCAGTAACTGTACGTCGTCGTGCGGGAAGTAACCTCCTGCGACGACGTACGGTTACTTCCTCGTGCGGGTAGGGGTTAAAGTTCATGACGTAGCCGTGTGGATGCATGTGACAGATTCATATCTTGACATCTGGTAATCTGCTACGCTATTTGATACTTTATTTTTTGTGGTATACTGACTTATACTGACCAGGCGGAGGCCAAAAGGATACTCTTTTGTCGTTTGTCTGATTAATGGAATATATGGAGTAGTTAAGCATGTACAGATGTAGGAATATTTAACTTGACTCTTAAAGTGTTAAATACACTGTGGCAAGAAACTTCAACTTGACTTTTTCAATGACTTTTCAAAAAGATTTTTTGTGTGATATGACGTTGCAGCAAGCTACCAGCGTAAACTTAAACTTTGCTACATCTGTACGTCGGGTGATTTTCCGATGTACATGCCGCACCTAGGGAAAAAAAGTGGCGTAAACCCAGCCTAAAGTGCTGCCAGACCCCTCTGAAAATCAACACAACTGATCATTCTTTCCCCTGAAAATATTGGATTTGGATGACATTTACCTATTGTGTATGGCCAGTTTTAGAAGTGAGCTACAATAATCAACGGGAGAAATGATCAGGGCATTAGTGTTTTAGCAGAGTGTGTGGTGAGGTAGGGACAGATACAAGAGATTTTTTTTTTGGGCAAAGGCAACAGGATTTGGCAATGGATTAAATGTGAAGAAGAAAGGACAGTTTATAGCTCCAATACATCGTCCTGATGTCTAGGGAGGATGGTCGTGTTAGAGACATTGATGGGGATATCAGGTTTAGGGGAAGAAGATGTTGATGAAAAAAACAAAAGGAGCCCAGTTTTACAAAGGTTAAGCTTAATATATAGAGAGAACACAACAGACACTCACTAGTGTTTTTTAGGGGAGCAGAAGAAATGTCCCAGGTGTATGTTTATAGTTGTGTGTCAACAGCAGAAAGCTGGTACTGGAAACCAAACCTGGCGATACTCTGCCCAACAGAGATTGCGAAGAGAGAATAGAGAAAGGAACCCAACACTGAACCCTGGGGAATATCGACAGAGAGAGGAAGTGGAGAAGACGTAGAGCCAGCAAAAGCATAATGAAAATGCGGTTAGAGAGATAAGAGGAAAACCAGGATTGGACAAGGTGCTTTAAGCCAAAGGAAGGATATACAGAATGCACACTTATTATTTCCCTCAGTAGTAATTAGTTTGCATGTTTTATATGCTAAAGCAGCATTGCATCCTATAATCAATGTAGAGCCTATTTTAGAGCTTGCTTAAACCATCTATGTATTGAAGAGTTAAAATGAAATCCAAAATGCTTATTCTTTTTGTGCTGAACAGAAAATACTCTCACTTACAAAAACTGGATAAAAAAAGAAATAAGATGAATGAATGCATCTTATCTCAAACACAGGTATTGCATATAATATCACAATATCCATGCAGTAGATACTCTATCTCCCATCTTTTTATTATAAAGATATCTCGCTACCGTCACACTTTCTTTTTCTATTATTTATCTGAATGTAATTCCCCCTTTAATGCTTTTGCCATACTCACTATAGCATAAAGAGCATCTTGATGGTATGATCACCTACAAAGATAAAAGACTTATTAAAAAGTGCAGAACTTAGATAGATAAACCTTAAAATGAATGTGCACTTTTGAACACCGGTTTATTTTTAAAATCTTAAGAAGTAAAAAAAGGATGTGCCGATTCATTTCTAATTATATTTTTATGATGGGTAGAACTGATGCAGAGCTCCAATTCCAAATGAATTTACAGGGATGTTCCCGGATAGTCAATCTTGTCAGTGGCGGACACAGACTGCAAAAGGCCCCTGTGCAGATAATGTGCCAGGGCCCCCCCCCCCCCCACCCCGCAAACTTCTCATGGCCGACGGTCCGCTTTCAGCTGCATCGCTGGGTCTCCTAAGTGACCCAACAATGCAGCACTAGCAGCCGGGGCGTCACTAAGGCTGGGTTCACACACACACTATTTACGGACGTAATTTGGGCGTTTTAGCATTGAATTACATCCGAAAATGCGGCTCAAAAGCGTCGGAAAACATCTGCCCATTCATTTGAATGGGTCTTACGATGTTCTGTGCCGATGGTCATTTTTTTTTACGCGCCGCTGTCGAAAGGCGGCGCGTAAAAAACTGCCTGTCACTTCTTCAGATGTAAATGGAGCCGTTTTCCATGGACTCCATGGAAAACCAGCTTCAATTACTTCCGTAGTGGACGCAGCAAAAGACGCCTGCACATGCCATTACGGCTGAAATTACGGTGCTGTTTTCTCCTGAAAACAGCACAGTAATTTCAGCCGTAACAGACGCTGCCGTGTGAACATACCCTCAGGGCTTAAAATGTCCGGGAAATAGCCCCAATACATATGTGTCCGCCCCAAAAAAAAGTGTGTGTATAGGAGACAGCATAGCATATCTATAGCACTACGACCCTATAAACTATGGATAGGATTAGATACAGTGGCTGAGCAGACAGTATCACACATGATAGGATTAGATACAGTGGCTCAGAAGGCAGTATCACACATGATAGGATTAGATACACAGCTCAGCAGACAGTATCACACATGATAGGATTAGATACAGTGGCCCAGCAGACAGTATCACACATGATAGGATTAGATACAGTGGCTCAGCAGACAGTACCACACATGATAGGATTAGATACAGTGGCTCAGCAGACAGTACCACACATGATAGGATTAGATACAGTGGCTCAGCAGACAGTATCACACATGATAGGATTAGATACAGTGGCTCAGCAGACAGTACCACACATTATAGGATTAGATACAGTGGCTCAGCAGACAGTATCACACATGATAGGATTAGATACAGTGGCTCAGCAGACAGTATCACACATGATCGGATTAGATATAGGGCCCAGCACAGTATCATACATGATTGGATTAGATACACAGCTCAGCAGACTGTATCACACATGATAGGATTAGATACAGGGCCCAGCTCGCTGACATTGCGGCTCCAGCGCTGGACCCAGGAAAGGTAAGAATAATAATTTTGCTTCTTTATGTGTTACTGATTATTTTTGTGTGTTTGTGTTTTTTTTACAGGTTCGGTTGTTGGACTTCGGATACGAGGACTTCAATGACGGCGTTTTTTTTATTCTCAATAAAATGGTTAATGAGGGTTGTGTTTTTATTTCAATAAAAAAAATTTCTATGTGCTTGTATCTTTTTAAACTTTATTATCACCGCCTTAGTAATGGCCGCTGGCTGATTGACAACCTCCATTACTAAGGCGAGGCTTAATGTTAGCCGGTGCAGAGTCTACACTAACCCCCATTATTACCCCGGTACCCACCGCCACCAGGGGTACTGGGAAGAGCCGGGTACAAACCAGTACCCGACCAGCTGTAGTGACGGGCAGGCACCGGGGTGGCCGCAGGCTGGTAGTATTAGGCTGGGGAAGGCCAAAAACAGTGGCCCTTCCCACCCTTGTAATGCTGCCTGCTGCTGCTGTGTTGTATCTGGCTGGTTATGAAAATTGGGGGGGACCCGACATCGTTCTTTCCAATTATTTTTTAAATGACGTGGCGTCCCCCCCATTTTCATAACCAGCCAGATACAATAAAGCAGCAGCAGCAGCCTAGCATCACCAGGGTAGGAAGGGCCACTGTATCTGGCCTTTCCCCTCCTGATAATACCAGCCTGCGGCCACCCCAGTGGCCGACCATCACTACAGATGGTCAGGTACTGGATCGTACCCGGCTCTTCCCAGCACCCCTGGTGGCGGTGGGTACCGGGGTAATAAAGGGGGTTAGTGTTAGCCTCTGCACCGGCTAACACTAAGCCCTGCCTTAGCAATGGATGCTGTCAATCAGCCGGCGGCCATTACTAAGGCGGTAGTAATATAGTTTAAAAAAAACCACAAAGACATAGAAAAAATATTTTATTGAAATAAAAAAAAAAAACACAACCCTCATTAACCATTTTATTAATAAAAAAAAAAGCTGTCATCGAAGTAGTCCTGGAATCCGCCGTAGTCCAACGACCGAACCTGTAAGAAAACACACAAAAAATGATTAGTAACACATGTGTTAGGGTATGTGCACACACACTAATTACGTCCGGAATTGACGGACGTATTTCGGCCGCAAGTACCGGACCGAACACACTGCAGGGAGCCGGGCTCCTAGCATCATAGTTATGTACGACGCTAGGAGTCCCTGCCTCGCTGCCGGACAACTGTCCGGTACTGAAAACATGATTACAGTACAGGACAGTTGTCCCACAGCGAGGCAGGGACTCCTAGCGTCGTACATAAGTACGACGCTAGGAGCCCGGCTCCCTGCAGTGTGTTCGGTCCGGTACTTGCGGCCGAAATACATCCGTCACTTACGGACGTAATTAGTGTCTGTGCACATACCCTAAGGCTTAGATACAGGGCCCATGTGTGATACTGTCTGTGGGACCCTGTATCTAAGCCTACCACAAGGTAGGCTTAGATACAGGGTCCAGCAGACAGTAATCTTATACAGTATAAGATTACTGTGTGCTGGGGCCCTGTATCTAAACCTACAGTGTGGTAGGCTTAGATACAGGGCCCAGCAGACAGGATCACGCATGGGCCATGTATCTAAGCCTACCATGTGATTGGCTTAGATACAGGGCCCAGCAGACAGCATCACACAATCTGTGATCCTGTCTCATGGGCCCCCTAAGCCTGCTACATCGTAGGCTTAGGGGTTGTGCAGTCCCTAAACATTGATGGCCTATCCTCAGGATAGGCCATCAATAGCTGATGTGTCGCCCGGGACCCGCAAATCAGCTGTTTTGAAGGGGCCGCAGCACTCGTACGAGAGCTGCTTCCCCTTCATTTCACTACTCGCCCACACTGTGAATCGCCGAAACCGATTCACAGTGTGACCGGAATGAAGTGACAGGAATGAAGGGGAGCAGCTCTCGTACGAGTGCTGCGGCCCCTTCAAAACAGCTGATTGGCGGGTCCCAGGAGTCGGACCCCGCCAGTCAGGGCTATCTTACCTTCCTCTTCGGCCGCGGCGGGAGTTCTGTCGTCTCGATGCTGTGCGCGGCGCATAGCGCTGTGACGTCATGTGCTGCGCACAGCGCCTGACGTCAGGACCTCCGCTGCGATCCGGAACCAGGAAGGTAAGTAAAGTATGTTACTATAGTAACAGGGGCCCGCGGCCCGAGTTACTATAGTAACTTTTTATTGATGTGGTGCGGGGGGCCGTGGGCCCCCCTGGCTTCGGGGCCCGGTCGCAATTGCGACCGCTGCGACCCCTATAGCTACGCCAGTGGTCCACGGGCCTCTGTCTCAGTCCTCAGCATCGCGCAGCTGAGAACTGAGTCGGCCAGCAGAGGAACGGGCCCCCTTCCCACGCGGGGCCCTTGTGCAGCTGCACCGGCTGCACATGCGGTATGTCCGCCCCTGAATCTTGTACATCATAAATATACAATGCTAAACTTTGAGGAAGAATTTCTCAAGTATCTAATTGTCTCTGCTAATCATTTTACTTATCTAAAAGTTTTCCTGAATATTGTCTGAATTTACAATGATAGTCTAGGTGACTGCTTAGTTCTGTTTTTTTTTTAACAGAACCAGACGCAAGGTGACGTCCATTAGCTCTATCATATAATTAAAACTCTGGTTAAAAAAAAAAAGTTAGGAATCAGCAGCCAGGGCCAGAAGTCAAAGAAATGTTGGACGTCACCTTGAAACCTCAATCCGCATTTTGCCTGATAATGATGTAACTCTTCTAAATAGAAAAAATAAATGTCTGATTATAGTTTGAGCAACTTCTATACGGAAAATTTTAAATGTCCTCCCTCTATGTCCGCCTTTTCACTGATCCCACTTGTCTTATATTACAATTAAAAATGAGTAAAGAAATCTCTGTGTCCCAGGATCCAAGTCACGTTCCCCTTTTCCTCCTCCTCAGTCTCTTGTGTCTTGCTGTAAGGCCTCATTCACACATTGAAGATTTGTTTAGTGTTTTGCATCAGTAATTGTACACCCAAACCAGAACTGGATCCTAAACACAGGGTAAATATAATGGAAAGTGTGAATGAGGCCTTAGACAACTGGCTGTATCAGGAGACTTCCCCTTCTTCCCAGTCTGCAATAGGACAAAAATATTGTTAAGACCCCTTCTTGGCTAAGCCCTACCCCTTCAGCTGTTCCCCAGACAAACATGGAACAGATCAGCAGGATTTTAACCCCTGAGCTCTCTGCAGGATTTCTAGAAGTTTTAAGACTATGTAGAAGATCCAGCAAACTGACAAACAGTATAAGCAAGTTAATATGCTGTTTACTTTTATCACTCATTTCTAGGTTTAGTGTTAATTTAATATAGAGTCATTGCTTATCAAAAGACATTTGTTAAGCTGTTTGAACACACGAAAGGGTAATTATAGGGTATTTATAGCCCGCACTTCAGTTTCTCTTGCTTGATATTGTATTCTGGTGATCACTGAGGATGGCGAGTATGGCTCGGGCAGAAGCACTTTAGGGGCATGCTTTATTTTTACCACTCCTTTTTGCCACTGTCTTTGGGGTGGTGATAATTTGTGTTTTTCTCTTCAGTGTTACTTCATTTCATTATATTATTTAAAGAAGTTTGGTCACCAGATATCTAAATACAAACTGTATACATTATTATATAGATCTCTTAGACCTGTGCTTACTTTGGAAATCCATGTAAGAATGGCTGTATAAGGTCCTGTTGACACAGTGTATTTTGTGTGGCGGGTCCCGCCACAAAATCCGCCGCGGAATTATTCCAGCCGTCAGGAAGATTCCTTTCTACCATTCACTTCAATGGGAGGTTCGGATGGAATCCGGCCAAAAATCGAGCAGGATGCTTCTTTTTCCTGCTAGCGGAAAAAAAATGAGATAGCGGGAAACAGAAGCATCCGACCCCCATTGAAATTAATGGGAGGCGGAATTTTGCAACAGAATCCGCGGCAGATTCCATTGCAAAATTTCCTCCATGTGGACAGGGCCTTATCATTTCTCAAAGTTTTCTTGCCTGATATTAAAATAAGATTTTATGAGACCAAATATATGCATGATGTTATCTTAACCTCCTCCTATTTAGAGCTGGCAAGCTCCTATCGGTGTCCCATCCCCCCACGCACAATGCGGAAATCTCACACAAACTTAGTACAAGCTCATTAAGTACTTACAAGTAAGTACACCAGCCTCATCAGATCTAGGATATCTATTTAATAATGTATGCAGTTTGTATTGTGAAATCTGGTGACAGACCCTCTTTAGTTTGTTTTTTTTTTTTAAACTTTAATAAACAGATATATAAACAAAAATAAAAAAAATTGTTCATGATGGTAAAAGGTGACATGATGGTAAAAGGTGGACATTCAATTTAAACCCCATAGACAATTAATGATGTTCTACAAAACTGTAAAATGTCAAGGTGACTTTTCTTCATCATTATAGATAAATATCCATTTTAAGTTGATGTAACCTATTAACATTATTAAATTATAGTAAATTATGTTCATCCACCATAAACAATACATCAGTATAACTTTTCTATGAAAATATGTCCTTAGTTATATAATAAATAATTCACATTATGAGGGTCATTTTAATTCTTTCCTATTTACACTCAAATGAGCAGTTTAGAAATATATAAAAGCTCTCTTATGCTAAGAATATTATTAAGAACATTGAATTAGGTCATATTAATTAAACATGCATGCTAAGCTAAGTTTATAGATGTCTGAAACTGCTGCACTGCCAAGCTGGAAGCAGAGGCCAGAAAAACACTCACGTAGAAATGTCATATGGAAAGAAACCACAAACCATGCTGGGGATTTGACTTGTCAGTTTACACATTTGTTGATACTATACTAGGTCAGCTCTGGGAAGTGTGGGGTCAAATGTCCACATTTTTAAAAATCTATTCCAAAGACACCTTGTTGTACAGCTAGTGAATAAAAATTGCCAAAGATTAAACTTTTAAAAAAATATATAATTATACAGCTACTTTATTAGAATTAAGAATGTATAAAGCCAAAGAACACAGATATTAACTATGGGGAAAAAAATACTGTTCATCCACTTGTCCCACTATTAAGGATGCAGTCACATCTGGGCCCTGGAGTCCGAGTGGCACCAAAGACTCCTTTACCTTATAAGAGAACAGCAATGCTTTTAATGGCATGTGATACAACTAGAGGTCATGGTACATATTTTGTAACATTTAACAATTGATACATCCTAGAACTGCTTTGTGTGGATTGTTCCTATGTGGAGCTCCACATTGCTTTAAGTACTTGAGAGGACTGCTTTGCTTGTATGAAATTAAGTTTATACAGGTTAGGCTCAATTCACACCACGTCTATGGTGCACTGTCGGCATATACACAAGCAAATTTACCAACATATATACGCTGATGTGCCCATATACTTTAATGGCAAAACATGTTAAAATGACAAAGCTTTGGCCAGTGGACATCATGTTTCCGCTGCCTCAACTATATTGAAAATCAACTATGGTTTTTAATATGTACAGTATATGATTTTTTTTATTGCAGTCAATGGCAGACATATGTAACTACATAGGCATGCAGTTGAATATGTAGTGTCCAACTAGGACACTATTGTGGATAAATGATTAATGTTTTATAGTGTTTTACATGAATCTACATATTTATAGATTTACAGAAATTAGATTGCCAGCCAAGGCACTGTTGTTTCCACCGTTATTTGCATGGTTTACCTTTAAGATGTGTTGGGTATATGTCTGCCTCCTTTCCAGTGTGGAAAAAGGTTTCAGCTGGAACTACCGGAAGTACATGGGCGACTGCCCCAGTTGTGTTTGTTGCATCACTTCTTACTGACTGAAATTTATGGCCATACTCCTTTGTCCCAAACTTGTCTGGCCATAGGCCTACAATGAGGACTGAATGGACTTTATCTAAAGTTGCATTTTGATATGCTTGCACTGTTTTATTTTAAATGTCTGACCTATATATTTTTTTACATTACTAGTGGATAAATTATTAATGTTTTATTTTGTTTTACATGATTCTACATATTTATAGATTCACAGGAAAGTGCCTGAAGTTTGCCAGCCAAGACACTGTTGTCTCCACTGTTCTTTTCACTGTTTACCTTTATTTGATGAGAAATACTGTAGTGTGTGTTGGGCATGAATTGCTGTGGCTGGAGCAGGACCCTATCTTTTCTATTAAACATCGCTGGATGTTTCAGGAAGGAAGCTGTCCCACTGGGTTAAACTGCACTCCCCCTGGGTTGCTGCACAAATATCATGCCATATAGTCTGTTTGACTGGGCCATTTCAAATGGTCCCATAAAATGTAAACCCTGGTGTGATTGATGTTATTTCATGTTAATATATATATAAAAAAAATAGACTTTGCCCCCTGTTTAATAAATTACATGTAATTTCATCCATCACAAGTTAGTATTGCAGACAGTTGAGTGCTATATATATATATATATATATATATATATATATATATATATATATATATATATATATATGTATATATATATATATACATACATACCTGGTAAAAGGGTGGTAGGGAATATATGATAATTTATTCCTTGCTGTAATCTGTATAGGCAAAATAAAAAGGAAAGGAAATGGATATTGTGAAGGAGAGGCCCATTTGAGTGGAAAAGTGTCACGGCTCTGTGGGTATGTGGACCCACTAGGCCGCTTCGCCATAGCGTACTACAGTCAATGATAGTCTTTAGAACTAGAGTAACTGTAAAGAAATTCTGAGAGAAACGTGGCATAGCAGACTCCTTGGTACAGATGACATTTGGCGTGGCCAATGACACTTGACACAACAACACGCAGGAGAGGAAGGGCAGTGACCTTTTTATAGTCCAAGGTCTAAGGGATTGGCTGGGGAACTAAACACAGGTGCGCGCTGGCCCTTTAAGGCCAGGAGTGAGTGTGCGAGCACCCTACAGGATACAGAGAGGAGCTGCAGCCGCGTGTGCCAGCGTCTCTGGGGAGGGAGATGCCAGCATAAAGAACGTGTCCTGCGGTCACAGCTGGTGGCAAGTAGGACGTGCCGACGGTCAGCGATAGCGGGCAAGACAGTACCTCCCCTTATGCCCCCTCTTCTTAGGTCCACAGTGTAAGAGGAACTTCTTGATGAGAGCTGGGGCATTGAGGAGAATTGATGTTCTCTTCTGGCTCGCAAGACCTCTCCTCAGGACCAAACCATTTCCAGTCTACCAGATAAAAAGTTTGTAGTCCAGGATTTCATTCACCTCAAAAACGTCAGAAGAACTGCTGGGAGCAACTGTAGAACCAGGAGATTTGCTGTAGGGGTTCAGGACCACAGGCTTTAAGAGGGACACATGGAACGAGTTGAGGATTTTGAGAGTAGGAGGCAGCCTAAAGCTTGTAGGACGCTGGGTTTATTTCTTGCAATACTTTGAAGGGACCGAGGAACCTGGGAGAGAATTTGTGGGAAGGGATCTTCAGACGAATGTTCCTTGAAGAGAGCCAGACCTTGACTCCGGGGAGAAACTGAGGAGGAACCCTTCTCTTCTTATCGCCATATGTTTCATGCGATCAACTGCCTGAAGAACCATGGACTTGGTTTGTTGCCAGATGTGAAGAAAAGTCCCGAATGAAGAAGTGGCTGCAGGCACTTGAGACATAGTTAGCACTGGAAGAGGAACTCGTGGGTGCTGACTGTATACAATATAGAACGGAGAGGAAGCAGTAGACTCACTTGTATGTAAGAGGACATTAGCTGTACCCAATTGTCATGTTGGACAGAGAAATAATGACGGAGATAATTATCTAGTATTTGGTTGATCGGTGGGTGATAGGCAGAAGCAAACTCCAGCTACAAATCCAAAAGATTACACAGGGCTCTCCAGAATTTAGACATGAACTTTTCACCCCAGTCAGAAACAATATGAAGAGGCAGTCCATGTAGATGAAAGATGTGTTGGATAATCTGATCTGCCAGACTAGGAGCTGAGGGAAAGCCTGTTAAAGGAACAAAATGTGCCAATTTGGAGAAACAATCCACTACTACCCAGATTGTACTACATCCAGCAGAAGGGTGAAGATCGGTGATAATGTCCATAGCAATGTGTTGCCAGTGAGCATTAGACAGAGAGCAATTGTGACCCTGGGCAGTCAGCGGGTAAAATATACAGTCAACACAAGGAATGCCTGCAGGCAAACAGAAACCCTTATTTCCTGACTACCCACAATATAATAGGAAAATAAACTAACAAGTTTTAATAAGCTACGTGTAGCAAAAGACAGACCACATAAATGTCAGTTTAAAATTATCACTGTCAAAGTGCCGAAGTGAAGGTGAAAACAGCCAGCTAGGGAGCTCGGCAGAACATTCAGACGGCCAGGGTGAATACTGACTGAATATAAGTCAGTTGCGAGGCAGAGGCCACACTTCAGTGAATCGGCATTAAATTCGGCCAGGACAGGAATTAAAAAACATTTTAAAGCCCCCCCGACATGTTTCGCTAGCTAGTAGCGTCCTCAGGGGTACATGGGGCTAATGGCGACGCGGCGAGAAAACAAACCCTCTTATGGGGATGTGGAGTGACGTAGATGGGGGGCGGGTATGCGAACGGGCCGCCAATCAGACACTTCAGGACATCGCAACCACCAGATGAAGTGACCCAACCAATAGGGATCACCATGGTAGAGGACCAATAGGAGGCAGCGAGCGACATAGGCATACTGTCGATAAGGCTAGATTAGTTCGTGAAGACGCGCATGAGCAATAATCAATGACAGGGACTTAGAAAAATGCTGAGATACAAAGCTGCATCAGAAATCGTTGCAAGCGCCGTAGCTGACAATAAGAACATAGAGTAGACGCCCCATAGTATATTCGTCCGGGGGAGACGCGCATGCGCTATGGCATATAGCAGACACTTAGAAAAATAGTGGGCACTAAAAGCAACAGCAAAAGTATGGCAAATCGGCGCAAGCGCCGTAGCCGTCAATCCGGACTTAGTGCAGGCACATAACGATATCGCCATATTAGCAACACACGTGCGCAATGACGCTTATCCTGGACTTAGAAAAATAGTGGCAAAAACAAAATTGTAGACGGTCGGCGCAGGCACCATAGCTGTAATTTAGAACTTAGTGCAGATGTATAGTCGACAATGCCGAATTGGTGTAGGAAAGACGCGCAAGCGCAATATGACACGATAGGGACTTAAAAGAGTATGGATAGCCACAATAACTTGACAGACCGGCGAGTGCGCCGTAACTGTCAGCTGGACCTTGATACAGAGAGTCGTGATGTCCCCCGTTAAGAATAGCAAAGGGCGCCCGATCGGGGCTGCAGGAACAGTCCACGTCATACACAACTGCACAGCACAATCGGAGGAGAACAAAACAATAAGTTATCAGACAGAATATTCAAAATAAATATAATTATAAATATAAATATCAGGAATGTCCCTCCCATTCTAAGCCCCAAACACTAGTGACAGCAGCCCTCCCGCTAAGGCATCCCAGGGTATGCCCATAATGGTGCAATTATCCGTGATAGGCACATCCAATATCCCAGTAGGGATAATACGTACTACATATATAGATGAATTCTTGAATGTATCTAATAAAACAAAAATAATCGCGGTCGCACATTGAGAGACATATATGGTCATAAATGGTAATTCCATAGTAAGATAAACCATAATATATAAAGAGATAGAGCCGCCCTATTAGGAGGGGCCACAATTAACATAATAGAGGCGATTAATCTAAACCAAAAGCACCAACTGATCGTATATGAGTATAAACGATACAGAGATTATAGGGGATAACAATAGACAATGGAGACATCCATACAGTACATGAAGGGAAATGTGAAACGAATCAAAGAAAGGCACTATAAGTGAAACCCTCATTCAATCCCTGAGGGGTCATGGTACCGAGGCAGTGGATCCAACGTGCTTCCTCCTGTAGGAGTTTGCGATCTAGGTTGCCAGCCCTGGGTCCCAATTTTAGTTGTTCAATGCCCCAAAATTGGAGTAACTTGGGGTTATCCGGATGAAACCTATGCATATGTCTAGAGAGAGTGGTGTCTTCTTTAAGGTTGATGGTACTGAGATGTCTCGATACTCTCCTCCTCAGTTCCTGCAGAGTCTTACCGACATATAATTTCGGGCAGGGACATTTAGCCAAATAGATGATCCCGCTACTCTGGCAATTAAGAAATTGCTTAATGTGATATGGTCTATTATCTGAGGGGTTAGTGAAACTTCTAACTCTAGGCATCAGGGGACAAAAAGAACACCTACCGCAGGGATGGAAACCAGTTACAGGTGATTTTAGCCAAGTAGATTGTGTGTTAAGGGAGGTGGGGGAATAATGGCTATGTACCAAAAAATCACGGGCAGGGTTGGCCGGGAGTACCTCCACTAAATCTGGGTCAGCGGTAAGGATAGACCAATGTTTCCTTAAGATGCCAACCACCTGGGAGGAGCATACGTCGAGAGTGCCAATGCAACGAATGGCATTGGACGATGGTGGCAATGCGGATACAGCACCTCTATCAGAAAGTAGTTCAGATCTTTGAGATGCCCTGGCCCTAGCATAAGCCCTATGGAGCCACTTTTTAGGATACCCCCGTGCCAAAAATTTATGGTAAAGACCATCGCATTCTTTCTGAAAAGATGACTCATCAGAACAGTTGCGTTTGGCTCGTAGGTATTGACCGATAGGTATCCCTCTCTTCAGGGCAGGGGGATGATGGCTGTTCCAGTGAAGGAAACTGTTGGTCGCCGTAGCTTTACGGAATATATCAGTTTGGACACCGCCAACAGGGTCCAGAGAGATCTTAAGGTCAAGAAAATCAATTACCCGATTGTTTATATCAAAGGTGAATTTAATACCAATAGAATTGTTGTTGAGCATAGACATAAAGTCAGTAAAGATGTTGACATCCCCATCCCATAGGATGAGAATGTCATCGATATATCTGCCCCAAAAGGAGATATGTGACGTAAAGAAAAGTAGATCGTCGGAAAAGACAATGGTGTCTTCCCACCAACCCAAGAAAAGGTTGGCATAGGAAGGTGCACAGACAGTGCCCATGGCCGTGCCTTTTATCTGATGATAATATTTGGCATCAAAGGTGAAAAAATTATGAGTGAGCAAAAAACGTAATAGTGATAGAACGAAATTATTATGACGATGAAATTGGGTGCCTTTGGTGCTCAAAAAATATTTAACTGCAGTGAGACCTAGGTCGTGCTGAATGTTAGTGCATAATGACTCCACGTCTATGCTCGCCAACAGGGTGGTAGGGGTGACATTGATCTCCTGGATCCTGGTGACGGTGTCCTTAGTATCCTTAAGATGAGATGACAGAGCAGAAACAAAAGGGGACAGAATCTCGTCCACATAAAGACTTATGCCCTGTGTAAGGTTGTCGTTTCCCGACACTATAGGTCTGCCAGGGATAGGGTCCCCTTTTGTTTCTGCTCTGTCATCTCATCTTAAGGATACTAAGGACACCGTCCAGGATAAGCGTCATTGCGCACGCGTGTTGCTAATATGGCGATATCGTTATGTGCCTGCTCTAAGTCCGGATTGACGGCTACGGCGCTTGCGCCGATTTGCCATACTTTTGCTGTTGCTTTTAGTGTTCACTATTTTTCTAAGTGTCTGCTATATGCCATAGCGCATGCGCGTCTCCTCCGGACGAATATACTATGGGTCGTCTACTCTATGTTCTTATTGTCAGCTATGGCGCTTGCGCCGATTTCTGATGCAGCTTTGTATCTCAGCATTTTTCTAAGTCCCTGTCATTGATTATTGCTCATGCGCGTCTTCACGAACTAATCTAGCCTTATCGACAGTATGCCTATGTCGCTCGCTGCCTCCTATTGGTCCTCTACCATGGTGATCCCTATTGGTTGGGTCGCTTCATCTGGTTGTTGCGATGTCCTGAAGTGTCTGATTTTAATTCCTGTCCTGGCCGAATTTAATGCCGATTCACTGAAGTGTGGCCTCTGCCTCGCAACTGACTTATATTCAGTCAGTATTCACCCTGGCCGTCTGAATGTTCTGCTGAGCTCCCTAGCTGTCTGTTTTCACCTTCACTTCGGCACTTTGACAGTGATAATTTTAAACTGCCATTTATGTGGTCTGTCTTTTGCTACACGTAGCTTAATAAAACTTGTTAGTTTATTTTCCTATTATATTGTGGGTAGTCAGGAAATAAGGGTTTCTGTTTGCCTGCAGTCATTCCTTGTGTTGCCAGTGAGCATTAGGCACCGGCAGAGGTTGGAGCAGACCAGCAGTTTAGAATGAGAGGACTTGTTTACGGCACAATTAGCACAGGAGGAAACAAAGTCCAAGACATCTCTAGGTGGCAAGGGCCACCAATAATGATGAGCAATAGAGTCTCGAGTCTGTCCGAGCTTGGTGGTTTAAGTGGCTTGTGATATAAGTGGAGTTCTAAAACCGGATTGTGTTGCTGTATTTCTGTGTTTGTGAATCTGTGTGAGAACTTAATTGATTGCTTGCAAATAGAAGATAGCAAAAACTCACACAATTTAAAAACTTTTTTATCCCTTGCAGATTCCTTCCAGCTGAGCAGCTGACTAGGGGGAGGGGTTAATTAGACTCAGGTGGTATAAATTAGACTGCTGAGCTCAGTTGAGCTTGTCTGAGCTTGGTGGTTTAAGTGGCTTGTGATATAAGTGGAGTTCTAAAACCAGAGTTAAAAAGAGGAATTAAAGCCCCAGTAAGTACTCTTTGTTTCTTTTACTTTGACAATTGTTCACTGTTTTGTTGTAACTCGGATAATGGTTAGCAAGATTGGAGGTTTTCTTCAGTGCGCAGTTTGCCATATGTATGCATGACTGGAGCCAGAGTTCCAGGGTGAATACCTCTGTGGCAGAGCAAAATTACCAAGTTGGGTGATGATGCGAGGGTGTCGGTCTCAGAAATGGCAGCCCTAGTGGAAACTGATCTCCCTAACAGCCGGGAGAACAGCCAGGCTAGTAGTCGGCGGTCAGGTAATGCAGGTAAGGCAAGACAATTGATAGTTGTAGAAATATAATCAGAAGGAAGACGAATAGAATAATTTGTCACCAAAACCGCCTCAACCGAATGGTTTGCTATCTCCCTGGTGCCAGGGTTCGGCATGTGGTGGAGCGGATGGACAATTGATGGGAGGGGCTGGTCATGATACAGCTGTTGTGGTCCATGTGGGTACCAACGACAGAATAAATGGTAGGTGGAGGAGCCTTAAGAATAATTTTAAAGAACTAGGCTACAAGCTGCAGGGAAGGACCTCCAAGGTAGTATTCTCAGGAATACTGCCTGTGCCATGCGCATCACAGGAAAGACAGTGGGAGCTCAGGGAGTTAAATGCATGGCTTAAGTCTTGGTGTAGAGGAGAAGGCTTTGGGTTCCTAGAGCACTGGGCTGACTTTTCATTGGGGTACAAACTCTATTCTGCAGATGATTTGCACCTAAATGGAAGGGGGTCCGCTTTGCTGGGGGAGAGAATACTAGCTGGGGTGGCAGAGTATTTAAACTAGGGCTGAGGAGGGAGGCCAATGTAGAAAATAAAGGGGTAGTTAGGTTAGAGAGGCGTCAGACTATATCGGTTGGGGGAGAAACAGACAGTGGGGAGAGGACTAGGCAACAAGATAAGGAGATCCTTTCGTTACAAAACAGCAGTGAAAATAAAAATGCACAAATGTCAAATAATCACATTTCTGATACTGAAAGTGAAACATTTAAAGGCAAGTTAAAGTGTATGTTCACAAATGCCAAAAGTCTAGCAAGCAAAATGGGGGAGCTGGAGGCCTTGGTACTGGAAGAAAATATAGATATAGTTGGTGTTGCTGAAACTTGACTGGACTCTTCACCTGATTGGGCTGTAAATCTACAGGGTTTTACACTGTTTCGGAAAGACAGGGCGAATAGGAAAGGTGGTGGTGCATGTCTGTATGTGAGAAGCGATATGAAGTGTGAATGAGACATTTGAAGGTAAAGATTGTGAGGAGGTTGAAACCTTGTGGGTGGAATTACAAATGGAGGTAAACACTGAAAAAAATAATTTTTTGTGTAATCTATAGACCCCCCAATATAACTAAGGAGATGGAATGTCATCTATATAAACAGATGGAGCGGGCTGCACAGGCGGGTACAGCGGTGATAATGGGAGATTTTAATTACCGGGATATTATGTGGTGTCATGGTTCGGCTTCAAACTGCAAAGGGGAGACATTTCCTCAACCTGTTGCAGGAAAATTTTATGGGCCGGTTTGTGGAAGACCCGACTAGAGGTGAAGCTCTGGTGGATCTGGTCATTTCTAATAATGCAGAGCTTGTTGGGAACTTCAATGTTCGTGAAAACCTCGGTAACAGTGATCATGTATCGGGTCCAGCAGCGGTCTCCCGGCCTTGATATCCCGTCTATTCCTGTACTCTGCAGGTGTAGGTATATTGCCGTTTAGACATTATATTTTTTTGATTGTACTTACATTTATCTATGTCTATATATCAATCTGTGCAAATGTACCATACCTATTACCTGCTCAAAATGTACTATTTATTCACTATAGCACCCTGGGCGACCTTGTGATCGGATTACTATCTGGGTGTTTCGCTGCTTTAGTGTTCTGATTCCATCCTTTTATCTTGCGAGGGTTATGTTATTTTATCTTGTCTAGTTTTGTCTACCTGCTTGTGTCTAATTGACTTTAATAAAGGATTTTTTTTATTTTTTCAACTACATGGTCGTAACTTGTTCTTCTTTTTTGGTCTAATCTATCAGTCACAAGGACCACTGGTATATCTGGGGGCATTGTTCGGTTTGCTTCAGTAAAAAGGGCAATACATGACAGAAAAAAGGGCATTTGAAAAATACAAATCTGAGGGTACAGCTGTAGCCTTTGTAAAATATAAAGAGCTTAATAAAATCTGTAAAAAGGTAATAACATCAGCAAAAATAGAAAATGAAAGGAAGGTGGCCAAGGATAGTAAAACAAATCCCAAAAAATTATTCAAGTATATAAATGCAAAAAAAACCAAGGTCTGAACATGTGGGACCCCTAGATAGTGGTAATTGGGAGTTGGTCACAGGGGATCAAGAGAAGGCAGAGTTACTAAATGGGTTCTTCAGCTCTGTATATACAACAGAAGAAAGAGCAGCTGATGTAGCTGGTGCCAGTGCTGTTAATATATCAGTTGATATACTGAATTGGATGAATGTAGATATGGTGCAAGCTAAATTAAATTAATTAAACGTACACAAGGCCCCGGGACCAGAAGGGTTACACCCTAGAGTTCTTAAGGAGCTTAGTTAAGTTATTTCTGTCCCCCTCTTCATAATATTTAGAGATTCTCTAGTGACTGGTATAGTGCCAAGGGACTGGCGCAGGGCAAATGTGGTGCCTATTTCCAAAAAAGGCTCTAGGTCTTCCCCCGGTAATTATAGACCAGTAAGATTAACATCCATTGTGGGGAAAATGTTTGAGGGACTATTGAGGGACTATATACAGGATTATGTGACAATAAATAGTATTATAAGTGATATCCAGCACGGTTTTACTAAGGACAGAAGCTGTCAAACCAACTTGATTTGTTTTTATGAAGAGGTGAACAGAAGCCTAGACAGAGGGGCCGCTGTGGATGTAGTGTTTTTGGACTTTGCAAAGGCATTTGACACTGTCCCTCATAGACGTCTAATGGGTAAATTAAGGACTATAGGTTTAGAAAATATAGTTTGTAATTGGATTGAGAATTGGCTCAAGGACCGTATCCAGAGAGTTGTGGTAAATGATTCCTACTCTGAATGGTCCCGGTTATAAGTGGTGTATCACAGGGTTCAGTGCTGGGACCACTATTATTCAACTAATTTATTAATGATATAGAGGATGGGATTAATAGCACTATTTATATTTTTGCAGATGACACCAAGCTATGTAATATAGTTCAGACTATGGAAGATGTTCGTGAATTGCAAGCTGATTTGAACACACTAAGTGTTTGGGCGTCCACATGGCAAATTAAGTTTAATGTAGATAAATGTAAAGTTATGCACCTAGGTACGAACAACCTGCATGCATCATATGTCCTCGGGGGAGCTACACCGGGCGAGTCACTTGTTGAGAAGGATCTGGGTAAACTTGTAAATCATAAACTAAATAAGAGCATGCAATGTCAATCAGCTGCTTCAAAGGCCAGCAAGATATTGTCGTGTATTAAAAGAGACATGGACTCACGGGACAGGGATGTAATATTACCACTTTACAAAGCATTAGTGAGGCCTCATCTAGAATATGCAGTTCAGTTCTGGGCTCCAGTTCATAGAAAGGATGCCCTGGAGTTGGAAAAAATACAAAGAAGAGCAACGAAGCTAATAAGGGGCATGGAGAATCTAAGTTATGAGGAAAGATTAAAAGAACTAAACCTATTTAGCCTTGAAAAAATACGACTAAGGGGGGACATGATTAACTTATATAAAGATATGAATGGCACATGCAAAAAATATGGTGAAATCCTGTTCCAAGTAAAACCCCCTCAAAAAACAAGGGGGCACTCCCTCCGTCTGGAAAAAGAAAGGTTCAACCTGCGGAGGCGACAAGCCTTCTTTTCTGTGAGAACAGTGAATTTATGGAATAGTCTACCGCAGGAGCTGGTCACAGCAGGGACAGTAGATGGCTTTAAAAAAGGCTTAGATAATTTCCTAGAACAAAAAAATTATTAGCTCCTATGTGTAGAATTTTTTTTACTTCCCCTTTCCCATCCCTTGGTTGAACTTGATGGACATGTGTCTTTTTTCAACCATACAAACTATAATATGGAGTCTTGCTGGCACCAGAATGCCGGGCCAGTTTGGAATAATGCCCCCATTGGAGAATTATTTTCCTGTCGGCAGGGCAGACAAAAATCATTCCAGGAGGAATGTCCTTGATCTGCAGGTGATTTACAGCAATAATGATAGATGGATCAATAATATTTTGAGGTTTCTCTTCTGAGTCGTCAGTTTCAAGCGACCGAGACAGGACATCGCCCTTAATGTTTTTGTCCGCAGGTGGACGTGGCGTAGAAATAAAAATCTGGCAAAGAACAGTGACCATCTAGCCTTACGAGGGTTCAGTCGCTGTGCAGACTGCAGATATGTAACATTTTTGTGATCGGTGTAGATAATGATGGGGTGAGAAGACCCCTCTAGCAGGTGTCTCCATTCTTTCAAGGCCAGCTTGACAGCGAGCAATTCTGGATCCCCAATGGAGTAGTTGCGCTCAGCAGGAGAGAAGAGTTTGGAGAAGAAACCGCAAGATACAGCCTTACGCTTAGAATTCTTTTGGAACCGGAGTGCTCCAGCACCAACAGAGGAGGCATCATCCTCCACGGAAAACTGTGGAGTAACATCAGGATGACGAAGAACAGAGGGAGACGTGAAGGCGCTCTTGAGGTTGGAGAATGCTGACTCTGCCTCAGGGGTCCAGTCCTTTCCGTTCTCTCCTTTTCTGATAAGAGCTGAGATGGGAGCGGTAGCGGACAAATTTGGGATGAACTGACAATAAAAATGAGCAAATCCCAAAAAATCTCTGTATAGCTCGGAGACCCTGAGGACTTCATCTTTTTCGGATCCATTTGAAGACCATGATCGGAAACAATATAGCCCAGGAAGGACAAGGACCTCTTTTTAAATATGCACTTCTCCAGTTTTTTCGTATAATTGATTCCCCCTTAGCCGCAACAAGACTTGGCGTACATGCTTGAGTAGAGTGAGTAGATCAAGATGTCATCCAGATACCACACAGACATACAGAAGATCATGGAAGATGTCGTTCACAAATTCTTAGACTACTGCTGGAGCGTTACACAGTCCAAAGGTCATGATAAGATACTCGAGGTGACCGTCTCTGGTGTTAAATGCAGTTTTCCATTCGTCACCCTTGCGTATACGAATCAGATTATAGGTCTCGCAGAGATCCAGCTTAGTAAAAACATTGGCTCCCCTTATCCTGTCGAAGAGCTCCGAGATAAGTGGCAAGGGGTACTTGTCTTTTACCGTGACTTAGTTTAACCCACAGTAATCAATGCACAGTAATCTTCTCCACAAAGAAGAATTCGCCTCCGGCTGGGGAAGAAGACTTCCTGATGAACCCCCTCAAGAGTTTCTCCTTGACATACTCCAACATGGCCTGGGTTTCAGGCAAGGAAAGCAGGTAGACCCGTCCACAAGGGAGTGAGGCTCCAGGGAGCAACTCTATAGGACAGTTATATGGACGATGAGGAGGAAGGACCTCTACATTCTTCTTGCTGAAGACATCAACATAGCTGGCATACTTTAGGAGTAATCCAGAGAGTGACTGAGGTAGTGGAGAAAGGACGGGACGAACCTGAGGCAGGCAGCGGTGCAGACATCGGGGTCCCCACTGGAGGACCACTCCGGAATTCCAACTAAGGACCGGGACATGCTGGCGGAGCCATGCCTAGCAGGAGAGGGTTAATAGCTTTAGTTAAGATGTAGAAGACAATTAGCTCCAAATGAAGAACTTCCATCTGTAGTCTTAATGGCTTAGTAATAGACAGAATAGGATCCAGCAGGTGATGTCCATCAACTGAAGCAACCGCCAGAGATTTCTCCAAAGGGACAGTGGTCAAGTGAAGACGGTCTACCAGGTCCCGGTGGATAAAATTTGCAGCCGCTCCGGCACAGGGCCAGCGTCAGCACCTGGAGAACCCAGGCAAGTGCCGGGGCCCACTACCTTTGCGGTGGCCAACTCAACTTTCAGGTGCTGACGATTTCATCATGGCTCCTCCAGGAGTGGATTCCCCAGAGTCTTGCCGGGGATTCTGCTATTAGAGGAAGCCCCTGTCTAATTACCGCTGTAGCATCCATAGCGGCTGACACAGGGCCCTAGGCATGAGGGGGCCCATGCCGCCCACCGTCACGACACCACCATGCTAAGTGGCCCCAATAGCAGCCACTATGGCTGCTACAGAGGTAGCGATGCCGCATACAATAGTATCTGCGTCCTTAGGACGCAGATACTATTGAACGCTATGACAGACAAGGGAGGAATCACCCCGCTCTGCCATTTAACATGCTACACACTCCAAGGCAGAGTGCTAGTAGCTAATAAGTCTATTTTAACATATCATATCACATAATTTTCTGAAAAGCGCAGCAAAATAAAAACGCAAGTTGACGGCAACATACTTTTGCTTGTTGTAAAGATGGCCCTGACGTGTTTTCTTAGGCAATGTACTTCATAGATGGTCACAGCAAGAGCTGCAACAACTAATGGATTCCTATGACCTGGATCATTTAGAAATATGCCATTCATCATATAAAATCTTTTCCATCAATCCTTGCTTCTTTTATTCAAACCCCTTTCATCACAAATTACCTTTAATAGGAGCTGTCAGAAAAAGACTGACTCCTGACAAGACACGCAGCTTTTCAATCTAAAGACCTTGCTTGAGATTCAGCAAATCTTTCAATGATTCACCACTCACATTGTAAAATACATAAAACACAATAAAGGGGGCTCAGTTTTTTCTTTTCTTATACTTTCATATATTAAATTTACCTCATCATTGCTAGCAGCTGACTTGGGTTATAAATATGAAGCTATGTGTTCAATTATTTATTATTCTCCCCTGAAACGTTATCCCATATAGGAGACAACTCACAAATGAAATAAGCTAATTAATTTTAAGCTGCAACACCTTGCCCCCCAATGTTTCTACAGAACGTACAGTCTAGTGGAACCAGGCATGGTCTGGATTTGGGTTCTATAATAATATACCCTTAACTGCGGCCATATTACAGCCATCTTAAATGGGCCTAGGTTCATATGGACATATGCACAGTCATATGCTCCTCTTCCTTCACACATAGCCTCTCCACAACTTAAAGGGTATTCCCATCTAAGACATTTATGGCATGTCCAAAGGATATGCCATAAATACCTGATAGGTGCAGGTCCCACCTTCGGGAGCCTTACTTATCAGGAGAATGGAGATCTGGTTATCGCCATTCATCAGTTTCCATGCACCGCGTTCTCCAAACACTTTAGTGAGGAGGTGGCCGCGTGCACGCTGCCCTCTCCATTGAAGTCTATGGAAATAACACAAAAAGCTGAGGAAGCAGCGTGTGGGATCCATATCTATCAGGCATTCTGTGGATATGCCATAAATGCCTTAGCTGGAGATACCTTTTTTAACCCATTCCCTATGTATTTAATATTTGTTCCCTATGTATTTCACCATAAACAAGTTTTTTATGACATGATCCCTTCACTCAGTATTTTCCCAACTTAAATATTACCTTTTATTCGATATAATCACTCAGGCAGCTGTAGAAGTGTGCTAGCTATAGTGCTGCTATAAATATTGTGTCTCGCCAGCATATTCTGGGTCCTTTTCTCCCTCCATCATTTCTGTAAGAACACATTTTAGTGTGTTGAAAGAGTGGACAGCTCCTGGTTTTGAGCTGGAGAAGTATGCTGCGTTATCTGAGCAGTCAGCTGCATCCGGGTGTTGATCTTCCCTCCCCTCTTACATCATGAGTCCAGACAGATAGGTTAGTGTTTAGTCACATGAGCTGAAGTAGAGAGAAGGCAACAGAATCCCCCTCCTCACCCTACATGTCGTTTTTCCTGTGTTTTTTAGTAACTGTGTTACTGAAGATAAACTTTTACAGACTGAAGACTTCTCTGATCATTTAGGGGAGCCTGCCGGTAGTAGGAAATACCGTATATACTGTTTTATAGTAAGGATATATAATATATTGCAAAGTATCATAGTTTCATCTAGCACTAATTTATAAAAATTATCATTATACTCCAAATGGTAATCTACAGTATTTCTTGTAGAGCATTTTAAAATTGAAAAAAGCATCTCCTTTTCTCGTTTCTTCCTGCATATGTTGTTCCTACAGTCATAACCTAGGTGCCAACTTGGTTTAGTACACAAGGGAAAGGAGCTGTTGTACTGAGAATCATAACATCCTACATGCACCTTTGGAGCCAACAATAAAATCTATTCTTAATCCTGTAAGGCTTCATTCACATCTGCGTCAGTTCTCCGTTCATGGGTTCCATCGGAGCATTCTATCAGGGGAACCCATGAAGAGAACCCTGACTAAAACCATAGGTTCCATTTGCATCACCATTGATTTCAATATTGCCGGATCCGGTGCAAATGGTTTCCGTTTGTCACTGTTGTAGCGCAGTTGACTACGGTACTGATTCCATCAAAACAACGGAACCCTTAAACAACGGTGACAAACGGAAATGGTTTCCGTTTGTTTCACTCAGGGTTCAGTTCATGAGTTCCCCTGACGGAAAGCTCAGACGGAACCCATGAACGGAGCCCTGGCGCAGATGTGAACGAAGCCTAATGCATTTCCATACTTTTCTATTGAAGACACAGAAGTAAATGTTTTTAATAGTTCTCCTTGAAGCGCATCAATAGAAAAATTATAGAAAAAAAAGATATAAATAGAAAATATGCTTTAAATTATAGTATTTGTCTATTTTAAAACAAAATTAAAACTACTGCCACCATTTGTAGAGCCACTAATTTTAATTAAAGACACCTCTTAAAACTAATATTGCACCAAGAATAAGGTCTGAGCAAAAGGCCTTTCTGGGACCTTAGTTGAGGATTTAAATTCCTCTGACTGGTCCTTCCACTAGTTATTAATGTTACCTTGAAGGTCCCCCAACTTGAAGACTGCAATGACAAACAATATGCTGTAGAAAATTGTTTGGACACCTTTAATACAGTATATCTAAGACCTATCCTCTCTTATTTAGTCTATATACAGTTAAGTCCAGAATTATTTGGACAATGACAAGTTTTGGCATTTTAGCTGTTTACCAAAACATATTGAATATACAGTTATATAATCAATATGGGCTTAAAGTGCAGAATATCAGCTTTAATTTGAGGGCATTCACATGCTAATTTGAGGAAGGGTTTAGAAATTACAGCTCTTTAATATGTAGCTGCCTCTATTTCAAGGGACCAAAGGTAATTGAACAATTATCTCAAAAGCTATTTAATGGGCTGCATGGGCTATTCCCTCATTAATAAATCATAAATTAAGCAGGTAAAAGGTCTGGAGTTGATTCCAGGTATGGCATTTGCATTTGAAAGCTGTTGCTGTGAACCCACAACATGAGGTCAAAGGAGCTCTCAATGCAAATGAAACAGACCATCGTTAGGATGCAAAAAATGAACAAATCCATCAGAGAGATATCACAAAAGTTAGGAGTGGCCAAATCAACAGTTTGGTACATTCTTGGGAAAAAAAAGAGCGCATTGGTGATCTTGTGAACTCCAAAGGGCCTGGATGTCCACAGGAGGCAACAGTGGTGGATGAGTGCAGAATCCTTTCTATGGTGAAGAAAAACCCCTTCACAACATCAACCCAAGTGAAGAACACTCTCCTGGAAGTAGGTTTATCCGCATCTATGTCTACCATAAAGAGAAGACTTCTTGAGAGCAAATACACCACAAGGTGCAAACCATTAATCAGCCTCAAAAATAAAAAGGCCAGATTAGAATTTGTCAAACAACATCTAAAGAAACCAGCCCAGTTCTAGAACAGCATGCTTGGGACAGATGAAACTAAGATCAACCTGTACCAGAATGATGGTAGGAAGAAAATATGGAGAAGGCTTGGAATGGCTCATGATCCAAAGCACACCACATGCTCTGTAAAACATGGTGGAGGCAGTGTGATGGCATGGGCATGCATGGCTGTCAAAGGCACTGGGTCACTAGTGTTTATTAAAGATGAGACTGAAGACAGAATCAGCCGGATGAATTCTGAAGTATTCATTCATAAACTTTCTGCTCCGATTCAACCAAATGCAGCAAGGTTGATTGGACGTTGCTTCACAGTTCAGATGGACAATGACTAAAAACTGTGAAAGCAACCCAGAAGTGGAATATTCTGCAATGGCCAAGTCAATCACCAGATCTCAACCCGATCGAGCATGCATTTCACTTGCTTAAGACAAAACTGAAGGCAGAAAGGCCCACAAACAAGCAACGACTGAAGACAGCTGTAGTAATGGCCTGGCAAAGCATCACAAAGGAGGAAACCCAGCGTTTGGTGATGTCCACGGGTTCCAGACTTCAGGCAGTCATTGCCTGCAAAGGATTCTCAACAAAGTATTAAAAAAAGAAACATTTTATTTATGGTAATGTTAATTTGTCCAATTACTTTTGAGCCCCTGAAATGAGGAGACTGTGTAGAAATATGGTTGCAATTCCTAAACGTTTCACAGGATATTTTTGTTCAACCCCTTCAATTAAACCTGAAAGTCTACACTTAAATCTCATCTCCGTTGTTTCATTTCAAATCCAATGTGGTGGCATGCAGAGCCCAAATCAGACGATTATCGGGCTGACGATAATTGCCCTGTGTAAACAGAGCAGTGATCAGCAGATTAACGAGCAAATGCTAGATTATCTGCTGGTCATATTGTTTTAAGAAAGTAAAATATTTTCGTTGTTCGGGGTTCGCTGCATCGGCTGAGTGTCGGCCGCTGTACAAGGGCCTTTACTGTATATGATTCAGAGCTGTACACACATTATATTCATTCACAGTGGGGCTCACAATATAGGTTCTCTATCTCAGACACATACAGGCCAATTTCATGGTATGATTTTGACATGTGGGTGGAAACGAGAGACCCAGGAAGAGACACCATAAAACACAATTTACAAGCTGTCTGACAGGGGCATAGTTATAAGTGGTACATGGATAACAGTCGCGGCTGGACCCTGGCACATAAGAAGACAGCTGTATTATAAATGGCACATGGTAGGTGGGTGTCCTGTTACAGATTTTTGCATGGAGACCCAGGCATCACTAAGACCCTGATCACATCACATTAGTGTTGTACACTTAGCATGTAGGCAGGGCAAAGCTCTCGGCCTATACGCTAACTTAATCCATAAGCTTCATTATCCTGACGGAAGCTAAATAAGTATCCTTTGGCCTTTTCTGATGCCTGTATATGTCAGTATACTGCAAAAAAAGCTATGGATTATGCTATTCCATAGTGGACTATGCTATTCCAAACAGTGGTATCCTTTTTTTTTACAATGGTAGCTTGTCCTGGCATATACGTCAAACGGAGGGTCATAGCATGATGTGAATGGGGCCTTAAGGCCAATGATGGGGCGATCATCGTCCTGTGTAAGCATAGCAGCGATTGGCTAATGAACGAGCAAATGCCCGAACATCGGCTGATTCAATTTTTTATTCTGCCCAAAAAAATCAGCGTTTGTTGGCAGCACATCTTCGCTTGTAAATAGGACTTGTGCTGACAACAATATGCAAATTGTATGGGGATGAACGATCGTATTAACGATCGATTGTTCACATATAGCCACAATCATTGCTGCATGTATATGGAGCCAACGAGTGCCGATCGACTTGCCATAATCGTCGATTGTCACTCATTACCATGCAGGGATCTGCCCGTGTAAAGGGCCCTTAACTACTTTTCTTTATTTCTAAACCCGAAAATATAATTAACCTTGTCCCACTTTGCTCATTCCTGTTAATTCATTGGAACTCTCCTCTTAGTAGTTTATTTTTTATCTTTAACTAGTGTTTTTTTTTTAAGGCATACAGACAATGCAGTGTCCTAGTAATCGCTTGTTTGTCTTGTCTTTCACCATCAAAATATATAGAGCATTAATTCTATAAGAGGCTTAAGATAAAGAGCAAAAAGGGATTTAAACAAACAAAAACATAACCACTGAGTAAATGTCTGTTCTGGATAATTGAGCAGTAAGAAAGAATGATAGAATTATCCACATATCTGTGAGTTTATTGACTTGTGAATATGCAGAACCCAGGAGAGCATTTTCTGGCAAAAACTAAGTACACCCCTTCTACCCCGTTTCCCTGAACTCTTAGACTAGCATTATTAAATACCATATATTTCAAAACTCAATACTGTCATTTACATATCCCCTTTTGGTGTTCACTTCTTAAAGTGAAGTCATCTTCAGGAAATATTCATATATAATTCTGACAGTACCTTGCCGATATTCTGTGATAAGAAGGGAGGTGGATTAATAAAGTTGTCAAGGAATCTAGAGGATTTCTGAAAATGTGTCTCCAAATTAAAATACATATTGAAGTAGGACAAATACCAGAAATTATGTTGACACAGATGGCGCACATTAAAAAAATGCAACTTAAAACATAAGTGTGCAGGCACAATATTCTCTGACCCAATTTCTAGCTTCTTATGTTTCATCAGAATTTTAACAGAAGTTTTTGACTACTTGTTCATAAAGATCTATGCCAGAACAGCTCATGCATATTAAGTCTGCTTGAATCTTAGCTTTTTATGTTGTCTTGCAACTATTTCATTAAAGCAGAAGAATCAATATTACATCAATATTCTTTTGAATGCTTCAATATTGATGTAATATGTTATAGAAGTTCTAATGACTCACTAATGTCATTCCCAAAAAGTAATGCTAATATAATACACATGATACTGAATGCATCATTGCTATCAATGAAATGTGCTATATGTGGTATATTAGTAGGTGAACCTATTCAAAAAGCAATGCCTAGTTAAACAAAAAAAAGAATTTGCAAGTGACAGCAATGTTGCAATGCCCAAAATATAAAGAACAACCATATCAAAAACATACCAGAGCATCATGGCTTTAGAGAATTTTGAACATTGGCATAAGACTCCGGCATATTAGGGTATGTTCACACGGCCTATTTACGGACGTAAATCGGGCGTTTTTGCCCCGAATTACGCCCGAAAATAGCGCCTCAATAGCGCTGACAAACATCTGCCCATTGAAAGCAATGGGCAGACGTTTGTCTGTTCACACGAGGCGTATATTTACGCGCCGCTGTCAAATGACGGCGCGTAAATAGACGCCCGCGTAGAAGAAGTGACCTGTCACTTCTTTGGCCGTAATTGGAGCCGCTATTCATTGACTCCAATGAATAGCAGCGCTAATTACGGCCGTATTTGACGCGGCGTTCAAGCGCCTGCACATGCCGGTACGGCTGAAATTACGGGGATGTTTTCAGGCTGAAACATCCCCGTAATTTCAGCCGTTACGGACCCCCGCCGTGTGAACATACCCTTATATGTGACAGGCTGACAGCACACAACGTTTAGCTTTTGGATGTTGTGTAAAGCGCCGCATATAATGTCCTGACGCTGCCTGGTGTCAGGTCCTTGTATGCGCCACTGCATAGACCTTGTGTGCCGGAGCCTGATGGGCAGCTTGGGGTGATCCGAGGTGGGACTCTTGCGCACCAGAAAATACTAGAGCGATGAGTAAATTATATCTTATATGTCTGATATAAAATGGTCCATGTTGGGGAGGCATGGGGCCCAGCATACTCTCAAGTTAGGCCCCCGGTTATGAACATGGCAGAGACGTGTGAATGGAGCATATACGGAGGTACAAAAAGTCCCTGCAGCTCCAGATTATAATACAGCAGGCACCTCATGCCTCTGTATGATATAGGAGGCATTCGGAGATACCGTACAGGGCCCTATAGACTTATATATTGAATTATACAGCAAATTATTTATTTTATATTTGCAGCTCATTGTTATTGTAGTGTTCTTTGGCCTAAGCACTTCTTGTGCTCAGCAGTTATATTTTATTATCTATTTATTTTGTCTCTTTGCTTCTATAATACACAAATATATATTGTGCTGCAAAGCTCCAAACATAATTAGCTGAAATTACATAACCTATGCCGATGAGGACAGAAATTGCCCATTAAACAGAATGTGCTTCTTTGGTATAGTTGTAGAAAAACAGTGTGAAGCACCATTAGGAAATACGTGAGAGCAGCTGCATCTGGAAAAAGAGCAAATCCTGAGCCCATACTGCTGTATTTCCTCACAGAAAGGTGAGAATGGTGCTGGGATGGCTATATCATACCATGCTAGCAATGTAATCAATATTTTTTCCCAAAAAGGAGCTTACCATTTTAACTTTTATTAACCAGCATGGTATGGTTAAAATAAATTATTAATGTCAAGTATTCAGAAAATACATACATAAAGCAATTGTAAGGGTACGAACACATATGGCGTGTTCAAGGTGGATACGCTGCGTCAAGCTGCGCAGCACATCTGCCCAGAACACCGCAGGGAATGCCGTCCAAAAAATCGCACCTTATTGTGGTGCGTTTTTCTGGTGGAATTTCCGCTGCATTAAGCAGCGCTGGAAAAATAAAACAAAACGTTCATACTTACCCCCTCCCTCTTCTCTGCTCGCAGTCCGGCCTCCTGGGATGGTGTTGCAGGCCATGTGACCGCTGGAGCCTGTGATTGACTGCAGCGGTCACAAGGGATGAAAAGTCTTCCCAAGAGGCCGACTTTTGAATTCGGAAAAGAGGGACATTTTAAGCCACGCCCCTAACCACGCCCAATATCCCGCATAAACACATCAAATCACAGCCAGATCCTTCTACAAATAACATGCACACATTCTCACTGCGGATCTATAGACTGTCTGGATATCACCAATATTATGGATCCGGTTATATCATCTTTGTGTCACTTTTCCTATCTTGGGTATAACATTTGCTCATCACGGCAGCAGCAGCAGGACAAACCAAAAGGCTGAGAACAATGAAAGTCAAGAGGGGGACCCTGTGGTGGATGACTTTTCAATTGACAGGTAGCAGAGTTACATGATGGGGATTTTTTTTTCCAGTTGTGTCACTCTGCTACCAGTCAATGTAAAAATCATCCATCAGAGGCCCCCCTGTAGATAGCTCCAGATACAGCCCCCAAGTACATAGCGCCAGACACAGCCCCCCTGTAGATAGCTCCACACACAGCCCCCCTGTAGATAGCTCCACACACAGCCCCCCTGTAAATAGCTCTACACACATTCCCCTGTAGATAGCTCCACACACAGCCCCCCTGTAGATAGCTCCACACACAGCCCCTGTAGATAGCTCCATACACAGCCCCCCTGTAAATAGCTCCACACCAATCCCCCTGTAGATAGCTCCACACACAGCCCCCCTGTAGATAGCTCCACACACAGCCCCCTGTGGATAGCTCCAAACACAGCCCCCCTGTAAATAGATCCACACACATCCCCTGTAGATAGTGCCAGACACAGCCCCCCTGTAGATAGCTCCAGATACAGCCCCCCTGTAGATAGCTCCACACACAGCCCCCTGTAGATAGCTCCACACACAGCCCCCTGTAGATAGCTCCACACACAGCCCCCTGTAAATAGCTCCACACACATCCCCCTGTAGATAGTGCCAGACACAGCTCCCTGTAGATAGCTCCAGATACAGCCCCCCTGTAGATAGCTCCACACACAGCCCCCTGTAGATAGCGTCAGATACAACCCCCTGTAGATAGCGTCAGACCCAGTCCCCCTGTAGATAGCGCCACACACAGCCCCCTGTAGATAGTTCCAGACACAGCCCCCCTGTACATAGCTCCACACACAGCCCCCTGTACATAGCGTCAGATACAGCTCCCTGTAGATAGTGCCACACACAGCCCCCTGTAGATAGCGCTAGACACAGTCCCCCTCTAGATAGTGCCAGACACAGCTCCCCTGTACATAGCGCCAGATACAGCCCCCCTGTACATAGTGTCAGATACAGCCCCCTGTACATAGCGCCACACACAGTCCCCCCTGTAGATAGCTCCACACACAGCATCCCTGTAGATAGCTCCACACAAAGCCCCCCTGTAGATAGCTCCACACACAGCCCCATGTAGATAGCTCCACACACAGCCCCCCAGTAGATAACTCCACACACAGTCCCCCGGTAGGTGCCACATTGCCGCCAGAGCGGAGAGCGGTAGAGGTAGGCTTTATTCACACAACTGGGTCAAAACAGCCGTTTTGGGCCGTTTTTTCCGGCCGTTTTGCATCCGTTCCGATTCTGTTTAACAGCCGATTTTGACCCGTTTTGCATCCGATTTTTTCCCTGTCCGTTTTAAAATCGGATGAATTTAATTTAAATTTGTTGCCACACACAGCCCTCTGTAGATAATGCCACAGCCCCCCGTGTAGGTAATGCCACCCAGCCCCCTGTAGGTAATGCCACCCAGACCCCTATAGGTAATGCCACCCAGCCCCCTGTAGGTAATGCCACCCAGCCCCCTGCAGGTAATGCCACACAGCCCCCTGTAGGTAATGCCACACAGCCCCCTGTAGGTTGCACCCATCCCCCCCCCCTTCCAGGAGAAGTCACTGACTTCAATGTCTATATACGTCACTCGAGACACATTCCGGTGATGGCCGAGTATTACCCGGCCCCATAGACTTCTATGAGAGCCGGGCGGCCGGGTAAACGGCCGAAAATAGGGCATGTCCCATTTTTTGACGTCCAAGTTTCCCGTGCCGTCAAGAAATCGGTCGTGTGAATAGCCCCATTAGGGGTCTATTGTTCCTACTGCATCTGTGTGACAGCCGTTTTATGAACGGCCGTTACCCGGCTGGGAAACCCTCTCCGCTCTGCTTTGACGTCACTCACCGTCAGAAGAAGGCAGGAGTCTGGCAGCGGCGTTCTCACTGGTGTCGATGCCGGCCCGGGAGTGAACCAGTCCAGTCACCTGACCGGTGAGGTCAGATGACAGGTCAGGTAGTCAGGTCAGGTGACTGGACTGGTCCACTCACGGGCCGGCATCGATCCAAGTGAGAACACTGCCGCAAGACTACTGCCTTCTTCTGATCGCAGCTGCAGTCAGCAGCGATCAGCTGTTCTGATGGAGCGCCCAGCGGGACATTTACAGACCGCCCGGGACGGCGGGACAGCGGTGAGAAACCGGGACTTTCCCCGCCAGATCCGGGACGGTTGGGAGGTATGCTCTTACTTGCGATTTTTGCGGATGAATCACTTGTCACAACACACACCACTCTGTTGTGGATTTAAGCACCCTATTAAATTAAATCGGAAAACACGCAACAGAAGAGCAGCAATTACGCAGCATTAAGTCACATGCTGCGGCTGAAGAAACTGCACCGCAGGCTAATTTATGTGCATTTTTATACCTGACACTGTTCATTTCGTGATGGCTTGAGAAAGGTTCCTGTTGAACCGAAACTTTGCTGTGTTGAGGTGAATAAATTCACCCTGCTTTCATCTACCCTGAAGTCCTGGTGCCGTTACTGTGTTCTATGCTTATATATATATATATATATATATATATATATATATATATATATATAATCTGTAGCAACATGCAGATTTTGCCGATAACGAGCCATTTGTGAGATTAATATATCCCCACTGCACATGAATATGGCCTTATCATGGTCCATTAATAAGGTTTGTGCGCAGATCATGGGTACATAACTATGATGCTAGGAGCCCGGACTCCTGCAGTGTGTTCGGTCCGGGACTTGCGGCCGAAATAGTTCCGTCCATTACGGACCGAAAATGCTCGTGTGAATCCAGCCTTAGGCTCAAATTCCACATCTAAATCCTGATGGAAACTGCTTACATTCTGCCAACAATGCTTGTGAATGGGGTATTTTATACCGCATTCACAAGCTCAGGTAAACATCACTATGACATGTCAGAAGTTTGTTGAACGTTTAGTTACTTTTTAATATAGAGTTGACATGTGAAACAAAATTGACTAGGTAGCTTCTCAGAAGATAATATCATTTAATTATTACACAATACATACCTATGTCTTACTCTCTTTCTTAGATTAGTATAATACTACTGTTAGATTATTTAACTTACAATTACCACAAAATTAGGGACATGGGAAATCTGCTGTGGAGCTTTAACTTCTACAGTTAAACAAATTCCTATTGTCTTAATAATGAACTAAATAAAACTGTTAGGGTATGTGCACACACACTAATTACGTCCGTAATTGACGGACGTATTTCGGCCGCAAGTCCCGGACCAAACACAGTGCAGGGAGCCGGGCTCCTAGCATCATAGTTATGTACGATGCTAGGAGTCCCTGCCTCGCTGCAGGACAACTCTCCCGTACTGTAATCATGTTTTCAGTACGGGAGAGTTGTCCTGCAGCGAGGCAGGGACTCCTAGCATCGTACATAAGTATGATGCTAGGAGCCCGGCTCCCTGCACTGAGTTCGGTCCGGTACTTGCGGCCGAAATACGTCCGTCAATTACGGACGTAATTAGTGTGTGTGCACATACCCTTACATGAGAAAGTAAACGTAATAAAATGGAATGTAGTAAAATGCATGAATAATGAAGAAAATGATGCACTCATTGTACATGGAAATAAGGTCATTACAAAAATATATTGAAACATTAATAATATAATGTAGGATCTTAAAAGACATAGGAATAACATTAATATTTATTAAAACTATAAAGTCAGAAGAAAAGGAGTTTATTAGAATGGTATTCTGAATCGATGTTGCATTGCCGCGAGGTACCAGTTCAGTGAAAACCCCCAAGAGGTGGCCCCAATGAGTATTTTGACTCCACATGTGTTTTGCAGAAATAAGTGTGCAATGGATAATGCAGAATGAAAATTGCAATTTTGTCACAGATATTCCATTTTAGTGACAAATATGTTGTGCCCAGTTTGTGACACAGGGGACACACACCCCATAAATAGTTTAGCAGGTTCTCCTGAGTATGCTAATACCCCATATTTGGTCATAAACTGCTGTTTAGGCACACTGTCAGTCTCGGAAGGTCCACCATCCTGCTCTTGGAGAGCGGATTTTTTTTTATTTGGTGTTTTATTGGTATTTCAAGTTAAAGTTTAGGGGCATATGTAAGCTGTGCGGAGTATATCAGGTTATAATTAGGGGGTAAAATACAGGGGTAAATAAATAATAAAATGATTGATCCATGGATGTGCTATATATGCTTTGAAGCAATCCTTTATGCACAGACGAGGTTATTCGGGGCAGGTGTCACACTGGTAAATATTATCCCCTTTTGGTACATACTCTAACCATTTTTTGGATCCTTCTTTTGTCTACAGTTTGGTGAACTTCACTGGGAAAAGAATGCCCTGGTACAATACAGGCCCCCTTTTTTCCAGGGTATCTGATCACATTTTGCGGAAAATATGCATGGACCTTCCCCTTCCTGGTTTCCAAATATTAGGAACTCTTGAAACTGAAGGAATGTTCCCATCTGGCCTGCACATCGGAATAGCAAGAAAGCGTTATACAACGCCATCTGTACTATGTGCACAGCCAGATTTTTGTACCATGGGACATGGTTATATGGTAACTTGGGGTATTGTACAATATATATCCGCGCTCCAGTATTGCCTAATCTTTGGCTTCTACACTAGCCCCATATGCAGCACAAGGACCTAAGACGTCATCATCTCCTTTCTACAGGTTCCAACTGTGGGGACTAGCAAATAAGGACATGGGGTTTTATGGGAAAAAAAATTCTGGGTGTGTAAATTATTCTGGGTCATCATTTTGCATCGTGTTCTAAGAGTCATGACTTTTTTATTTTTCTATTGACGGAGATGTATGAGGGATTTTTTTTTTTAGTTACTGTACATGTGATATTTTGGTCACTTTTTATTCCATTTATTTTTTTGTGAGGCAAAGAAACCAAAACATTTTCTTTGTACGGCGTTCATCATGCAGTATAAATTACATCTTGACTTATTTTTTTTCCTGTCGATAAAGCTGTATCAGGGCTTCTTTTTTGCAGGACCAGCTGTAGTTTTTATTTATATAATTTTTGGGTACATGCAACTTTTTGCTAACATTTATTTTTTATTTTTTTGGAGGCATGGT
Source organism: Rhinoderma darwinii (assembly GCF_050947455.1). NCBI lineage: Eukaryota > Metazoa > Chordata > Amphibia > Anura > Rhinodermatidae > Rhinoderma > Rhinoderma darwinii. Next base: position 368,641,238 of record NC_134688.1, read on the forward strand.
GAAACCAAATCTCGCGAGATCACGGAGCTAAATGAGATTTGGTTTCACTTGCCGGAATCTCACAAAAAAAGAGTCAGAAGTGTCAGGATTCTGAGTACACATGACGTCCAGGCTGGATTTCATGTGTATTCATTATCAGGACACTGTAGTAATGTTAGGGTTTGTGTATGAGGCTGCACATAGCGATATATCTATATCGCTAGTGCAGTGTAAATGAATGGAGAGGAGTGCATGATGCCGATTGGTCAGTGTCATGCACTCCTCTGTACAACGCCCACTTGGTCGAAAGTAAAAGTACGCCCACTTGGGCATTAAGAAAGCTCATTAGCATAAACCAAAATCGCTCCTAACGTTGTGAAAAAATATAGTTTTTTTAAATAAAAAGCATTACTGTCACCTACATTACAGCGCCCATCTCCTTATATAGGAGATAGGACACTTATAATGTGGTGACAGAGTCTCTTTAACTGCATTATTGAAACAGTAAGGGTGTGTTCACATTTGCGTTGGGGTTCTTTTGATGGGTTCCGTCAGACCTTTCCAGAACGGAAACCATAGCTACTGTTTGCATTATCATTGTTTTTAATGGTAATGTTTCCATTGCAAATGGTTTGCGTTTGTCTCCATTTCGTAAGGTTTCAGGTTTTTTGGCGGAATCAATAGCACAGTTTTCTATTGGGACCATACACAAAGACAGGTGTTAACATTTTATATATGACGTGTTAAAGGCTATGTACACCTTTTAAAAACTACTTTTTGAGGTACAGCCGCTTTGTACCCTGTATACAGAGCAGCTGTATCTATCATTAAAACCTGCATCTGTCAGGTCCGTGGGACTGACGGGCACAGTGACAGCGGGTCCTGCGTGTCGAGCAGGATTGAGCTGTTATTGATCACACCTAAATTCATATACTACAGTTTTACATTTGAAAAATATTAATATGATTGTTTGTTTTAAAGTTTTAATAGAAGTCCAAAGAAGAAAAGCGTTGTTTAGGCGTCTTGCAAGGGAAAAGGGGGTTCCGGGAGTTGCATTGCATGTAAGGGAGGGGGCCCCCTGCTGTGTCATCAGCCCAGGGCCCATGGCACACTTGAACCGCCGCTGCACAGGCCTACATAGACTGTTAAGAGAACAGTTAGCATGCCGAATTGTGTTTGTAGGTGTGCAAGTTGCAAGAGTTAGTAATGTCTACATTTACCACACATCTGTGGTGTGTCGTCTGTTAACTTATACCCACCCATACACACTGTATCGGGACTTTATTTAATCCCTTGATAATAAGAGCATTGACTGTATTACGTGTGGGTACATTTATTTATAGATGTGTATGTACCGTGTATGCATAACCATACCACTTGACAAAATCCTGCACGTGCACCTGATCCTGAATGCCACTATTTGTAACTTTGACTACTGCAAAACTATTTACTCAAGCATGATAAGCAATTTAGCATAATATTTATTTGAATCAGTGTTAGACTCAAATTACTGTGGACTACAGACAATAACTGTAACTGTAGCCAGTTAGACCATTTTAGCAACCATGTGTCTACTATTAGTAATGATGTGTAATGTGGAGTTTACAAATTCAGTTGCAACACTTACACAATTTGCTAAAAAATAAATAAATGAAGCAATAGTCATAGAAATGTTTCCTTTGGCAAGTTATCTTTTACAATAGGGAGTGTATACTAAGGTGCCAATCATTCTGTGCCTTTAGGCACTTTTATGAATATAAAAAAGAGCTAATCTGTGTGATCTATAAAGAGTGCTAACTTATGCCACTTTAAGAAGTTGAGCGTTGGGTTTGTTAGTCTATTTCTTGCCTACATTCAAAAGTGAAAAAGTGCCCTGCCCTTTACATTGGAGATGGAATAATGGATGGAGTGTAATGCCAAAATGCTGCCCACTGAACTTGGCGAAATGGGCTTCTTGAGGTATTGTTCTTATCACTCTTCATAGATGATGCACCCCTAGTTATTTAGGCATCTAATGCCCTAATTTAAAAAAACACATGTCAGTGACTTTATACTGTTGGCTGTGAGGGCAGCATAAAGTAGTGACAGACATGCTGTCTTCAGCGTCTGTCATTTATGTTTGACAGTTACAGTGGAGGAAATAAGTATTTGATCCCTTGCTGATTTTGTAAGTTTGCCCACTGTCAAAGTCATGAACAGTCTAGAATTTTTAGGCTAGGTTAATTTTACCAGTGAGAGATAGATTATTAAAAAAAAAAAAAAGAAAATCACATAGTCAAAATTATATATATTTATTTGCATTGTGCACAGAGAAATAAGTATTTGATCCCCTACCAACCATTAAGAGTTCTGCCTCCTCCAGACCAGTTACACGCTCCAAATCAACTTGGTGCCTGCATTAAAGACAGCTGTCTTAAATGGTCACCAGTATAAAAGACTCCTGTCCACAGACTCAATTAATCAGTCTGACTCTAAACTCTACAACATGTGCAAGACCAAAGAGCTTTCTAAGGATGTCAGGGACAAGATCATAGACCTGCACAAGGCTGGAATGGGCTACAAAACCATAAGTAAGACGCTGGGTGAGAAGGAGACAACTGTTGGTGCAATAGTAAGAAAATGGAAGACATACAAAATTACTGTCAATCGACATCGATCTGGGGCTCCATGCAAAATCTCACCTCGTGGGGTATCCTTGATCCTGAGGAAGGTGAGAGCTCAGCCGAAAACTACACGGGGGGAACTTGTTAATGATCTCAAGGCAGCTGGGACCACAGTCACCAAGAAAACCATTGGTAACACATCACGCCGTAATGGATTGAAATCCTGCAGTGCCCGCAAGGTCCCCCTGCTCAAAAAGGCACATGTACAGGCCCATCTGAAGTTTGCAAATGAACATCTGGATGATTCTGAGAGTGATTGGGAGAAGGTGCTGTGGTCAGATGAGACTAAAATTGAGCTCTTTGGCATTAACTCAACTTGCTGTTTTTGGAGGAAGAGAAATGCTGCCTATGACCCAAAGAACACCGTCCCCACTGTCAAGCATGGAGGTGGAAACATTATGTTTTGGGGGTGTTTCTCTGCTAAGGGCACAGGACTACTTCACCGCATCAATGGGAGAATGGATGGAGCCATGTACCGTCAAATCCTGAGTGACAACCTCCTTCCCTCCACCAGGACATTAAAAATGGCTCGTGGCTGGGTCTTCCAGCACGACAATGACCCGAAACATACAGCCAAGGCAACAAAGGAGTGGCTCAAAAAGAAGCACATTAAGGTCATGGAGTGGCCTAGCCAGTCTCCAGACCTTAATCCCATCGAAAACTTATGGAGGGAGCTGAAGATCCGAGTTGCCAAGCGACAGCCTCGAAATCTTTATGATTTACAGATGATCTGCAAAGAGGAGTGGGCAAAAATTCCATCTAACATATGTGCAAACCTCATCATCAACTACAAAAAAACGTCTGACTGCTGTGCTTGCCAACAAGGGTTTTGCCACCAAGTATTAAGTCTTGTTTACCAAAGGGATCAAATACTTATTTCTCTGTGCACAATGCAAATAAATATATATAATTTTGACAATGTGATTTTCTGTTTTTTTTTAAATATAATCTATCTCTCACTGGTAAAATTAACCTAGCCTAAAAATTCTAGACTGTTCATGTCTTTGACAGTGGGCAAACTTACAAAATCAGCAAGGGATCAAATACTTATTTCCTTCACTGTAAGTGATTTTAGAGAAATTAAATTTAGAACTTTGTATCGCGTTGGGAGGAAAAAGTCAGGCATGTTCATGAGCTGCTGTTTCCCCAGCCTAGCTGCCAATGATTGACAGCTTTCTCCTTATGCACAGCAATAATCCGTAAGAAATCTGTGTGTCTGTCACTACTTTGTGCTGCCCTCCGAAAGAACAGCATAAAGTCACTGACAACTTCCCTTTAAAAAGAACTGTCTCTAAAATCTGTCTGTGAGTAGGGCTGGCCTTAGGATGGCATGGGGAAGCGTGCATCACCAGTCACTACTGAAGGGGTTACAACTGGCTTTGAAGGTCTTGGCACCCAGGACTTGTACTCCTAAGCCAATGCTTGCAGCCTAAACCAAAGGAAAAGCAAAGATACACGGTGCATCTACAATCCTTAGTTTATTGATTATTTACACAACTGTCTAGCAGTGTAAGTTGGGCACCTTACGGCAATGTTATTGGCGCACTGTATGATTGTATTATTTGGGCACTATGTTTTACACCATAAAGGTGTCAATATAAGCACTGCTTGTCTTTGAGACTATTTCATATAAAACATTAGATACAATAAACTATTTGAAACCTAGGATAAACTTGTACTTTATCTATAGTATTCTTTAAAGAGCTTTGTGGCACATTCTACTACCACTGAACTTAAAAGGAAATGCTTCCATGAGATTAAGACAAGCATCAAGAAGATGACAACTGTGATTTATGCACTGCATGTTGTCCCCTCTTCTCTTCTCATGCGGCATGAAATTCCAGGAAGATTGGAAGGACTTCAGATTCACTTTAGAATATGATGGATGCATGAAAGGAGTCAAATGTAAAATGAGTTAACCTTTCCACTGATAACTTTTTATTCTTCATCTTGATTGTGCTGGATTAAACACACAAAAAGAAATCACATGTTTGCTAATGTAGGATGCCCTACATATGCCTCTCAGTGCTATTTTCAGGATGTGGTGATAAATAATGCAAGCAAATGGTGTGAGAACTGTGATGCTTTTTATTCTTTGTTTTCTATTAAGCATTTGTATGATGACATTTTCTACTGGATGGTAAAAAAACTGAAAAATGTGACAGTTCATTAACAGTTTTTAATCCGTGTTTTTTAACAACATACCGTAATAAAGAGATAAATAATACAACATATTCTATACCTATCACTGCAGTCATAGATGGTAATATTTTTCTAACATTAACCTTTGATTCATGGACAGAACTGTATGAGCTTTTTACATCAATGAGCTTGGCATTCATTTTAAATTAGCACTAGCATATGCTCAGCTTTTTTGCACATACCCTAGGATAAAACGTAACAGTACCTTTAAGGCTCTTGCTTTATAAAACATATACCATTTGTTTGTTCAAACGTTTCCCCCATTTATACTATTAAGATATATTTTCATGGTGTTTGTACCGGCTATGATCTCCAAATTAAAGGGTTATTTTCATTAGTAACATTTATAGCATATCCACAGGATATGCCATAATTGTCTGACAGGTGCAGATACCATCTCTGGCATCTACACCTATCCCCAGAACGAGAGTCCCACTACCTCCGTCCCTCCTAGGAAGGTAGCTACCGCATACAGGCGGGGGAGATTGGAGAGGAAGCCGCTCACTTTCTACATCTGATAGGTGGGACACACACCTATCAGATATTTATAGCATATCCTGTGGATATGCTATAAATGTCTATGATGGGAATACCCTTTTAACCCCTTAACGACATACCACTTACATGTATGTGGTAGCTGTTAAGGGGAAGTATGGAGCGGACTCACGGGCTGAGTGAGCTCCATACTCAGCAGGTGTTGGCTGTGTAATACAGCCGACACCTCGCTGCAATGGGCAGAATCAAAGATCACTTTATTTCCACCAGTTTAACACCTTAAATGCCGCATTTAATCGAGACTGTGGCATTCAAATTGTTAGAATCAAGGGGGACGGCCCCATGACGTGATCGGGAGGCGATCATGGCAGCCTAGGGCCTTGTACTCCTTTGAAGCGCTGCCTCTGGCAACGGAGACAGTCAGTATAGCGATATACTACAATATTGCATTATATCATGCAAGCGATCCAACAATCACTGGTTCAAGTGTTTCCTAATAAAAAAAAAAAGTAAAAAAAACAGTTGAATGGTTTAATGTTCCAAAAAATATATATTAAAAGCATTTTTTCCCTAAAGCAATATTAAAAAAAATAACAGTTAATATAACTGGTATCACTATATCTGTAAAAGTCTGAAATATCAAAATATAGCGTTTAACTGAAAGCCGTAAAAAAACCATTGCCTAGTGCATGCCAATTTGCCTTCTTCCCAAAGTTCATTCTTGTGCCATCTCCTTCCCAAATAAGCAACACACACGCACTATACCATCCATATTATGTAAAAGAAAATTTGGTTCATCAGACCAGGCCCCATTCTACCATTTCTCCATGGTCTAGTTCTTATGCTTACATGCTCATTGTTGGCGCTCTCAGCGAAGGACAAGGGTCAGCATGTGCACCCTGGCGGGTCAGCAATTTGAGCTACAGAAGCTCTTCTGTGGGATTGGCACTAGTCTTTGCTCCCCATGCGCATCAATAAACCCCATGACCCTGTCGCCGCCGGTTGATGGTTGTCCTTAATTGGACCACTTTTAGCAAGTACTAACCACTGCATAGCGGGAACACCCTATAAAACCTGCTGTTTTGGAGATGCTCTCACTCAGTTGTCTAGCCAACACAATTTGGCTCTTGTTAAACTCGCTCAGATCTATTACACTTGTCCATTTTTTCTGCTTCCATCAGAAAACTAACTGTTCATGTGCTGCCTAATATATCCCATGCCTTGAAAGGCGCCATTGTAACAAGATAATGTTATTCACTTCACTTGTCGGTGGTTTTAATGTTATGGCTGAAAAGTGTATGTGTGTGTAATGTATTAATATGTGTGTAATGTGCATATATATGTGTGTGTGTGTGTGTGTGTGTGTGTAATGCCTATATGTGTGTAATGTGTATGTAATGTGTATGTATATATGTATGTTTTAAGTGGTTATATCTGTGTGTATATATATATATATATATATATATATATATATATATGTGTGTGTGTGTGTGTAATATATATATATTTATATGTGCGTAATGTGTATGAATGATGTATGTGTTGTAATGTGTATTTATGTTTGTGTAAATATATATGAAGATATTATTTATATGTGCAGTATATTGCAGACACATATACCGTATATATGGCGAAATTATTTATATGTACACTATATGGTGACTTTTTTTATATGCACATTACATGGTGGTATTATTTATACGTACAGTCTATGGTGGTATTATTTATGTGTACATTGTATAGAATCAATAACCCCTTCGCGCACCCAGAAGTGCTATTACATCCGGGTGCGTGGGGGTGATGTTTGGAGCGTGCTCACGCGCTAAGAGCGCTCCATATGCTGCTGGTGTTGGCTGTATTTTACAGCGGACACACACGACTAACAGCCGTGAGCAGCAATCGTGCTTTTCCTGTCTGTTTGATCCCTCAAATGCTGCAGTCAAGCAATTGACCGCAGCATCTGAGGCGTTGAAAAGAGGGGGTGACGACGGTTGTTATGGCCCAACCCCCCAAGTGAGATCGGGGGGTGACGACTGTTGTTATGACAGCCCAGGGGCCTAATGAAGGCCCCAAGGGCTGCCTTCACTCTACCTCTGTTAAGCCCTGCCTGTGGCAGAGGTCTGTGGTCGCGACCGCCGGAGTGCGAGAAAAGGCCGCAGTTCGCGACCGTGGCCATTACAGTGTGGCGGATTAATCTCGGCTGCTCAGCCCACAGGCCAGTTAGATGATGTTTCTTCACACTGGTTTTATCATTGTCTATACTTGCATTATACAAGGAGGAAAAGCCCACTTGTAGATAGAGTAAGTCATGATTCACACATACATGACAAAGTTAGACATGTAGGCAAAGAATGGCATTAAAATGTTCTTTTAATACTTGGTTGTAATGCTGAAAGATTAGCTTAAATGAATTTTAAATAATAACTTTTATTCTACCTAGCTGGCTTCAGAAGAATACTACAGTAGAAAGCTCACAAACATACACAATAACTCTAATTGAATCAAGGCCTTTGTGTAACTGCTGGTATTTCAATAAAAGTGGCTGCTTTATTTTTTGAAAGAATAGCTTGACCCTAGGGCTAAGCTGTAAAATGCAAGGGCACAGGGCAATGTAGTGCCATGTATTAACCCATTTCCTGTACATTGTTCGAGATTTCAAATAGAAATAACCCAACATATTAGAAAATGACAAAGCATATCATTACGTTTTACAATTTCTATTCCATCACATTTTTTTTTTGGTGGAAAAATCTATGATGTATCTATTGAAAACAAAAGAAGAAGAAATTAATATTACTACTGTCATTACAACATTACGTTGTTATGCGTACCACAAATCGAATTGCCTGCTGGCAAGCAATACGTATAAAACTTTCGAAATATTAACTACTGCGTATAAAGATATTTGACACATCAAAGAGTAATACGTCTTTAGTTAATTTCTAAATATGGTACTCGCTAAGTGTAACGTGAACTTTATTTAACCCTGAACAGGGATAAGCTCGCTGTCACAAAAAATGCTAAACACAGTGCTCAAAAAGAGCGCTGTGTTCAGCACTGGGACTCAAATGCTGGAAGCTTCCTACCTGCATTCAGGTCGCCAACTGTTACATGAGGGAGAAGAGCCGGCTAGGAGGACGTTATCTGTATCCTTCGAGCATTCTTGTGTATGCAGATCACTGCGTCCATATCACAAAAATAAAAGTAAAGCTAAAAAAAAGTTATAGTAAAAATATTAAAATAATAATTTATTTATTTTTTTTATATAAAAATCAATGTCGGACCCCATCCCCAAACCACCCACACCCCAGAGACCATACTCTGTGACACAGATGCATTTTACATGAACGTCATGGACTCATAAAAGAATAGGAGTAAAATAGTAATATAGTAAATCATCCACATCACAAAATATATGTAATCTCAAATTCACACATATTATTACCTGACAACTTTAAGGCTGAATGCACATGATTCGTATTACGTGCGGTTTTGCAGCGCGTATTTGCGTGCGGCAAAACCGCAGTGCAATACAGTACTAGCAAAGTAAATGAGATTTCAAGAAATCTCATGTACACGCTGCAGCTGCGGTGCGTAATTTTAAAATCTGCAGCATATCAATTTATCTTGCGTTTCCGCTTGCGAATTGTATTTTACTAGTTATAAAGAAAAACGCACCAAAATCTACATCATGAAAACACACCTATTTGCGCATCAAAATGTGAAAACCGCACCTAAAAACGCATCGAAAAACGCACGATTAGGTGTGGTTTTTACCCGTGAATTTCCTGTGTTTTCCTGGTTTTGATGCATATTTTCTGCAGCAAATTACGCAACGTGTGCATGTAGCCTTAGTGTGCCTCCAGTTTTAACATGTCCTGCGCTCCTATATAAAGTTTGAATGGGACTAAGCTGCAAAGATTTGCAGTACCAGGCACGGTCATTACAAAATTTATGGAGCTGCGCCTGTTAAGCAATGAAGACATCGCATTGTTCACCAGAGCACCGCAGCCCCTCAAATCAGCTAATTGTGGGGGTGCCGGGAGTCAGACCTCTACTGATCTGATAGTGATGACCTTTCCTAAAGATACACTATCAATATCAGAGTCCTGGAAAACTCTTTTCAATTTCGAACTTATCTTTAAAGGGGGCACATACAGTCTTGGTGCCTAGGGCAGCATGAACGCTAAATATGGTCCTGTATATAGGACATGCTTTCTTGAAGCCCCTCCAAAAGGGGATTTAGAGGGCTGATTAGTGGATGCAGAAAATGCAACTGATTTACTTTTTTTAAGGCCATTTGTTAGATGTAATAAGTAAAAGTTGTAAGTCCTGGTGACAGATTCCCTTTAATATTTATTTTTATTACATTTATTTTTATGTATTTATTGAAAAGTATTATTTAGACCACTAAAACTAACCCCGTTACTTTAGACCATGAGGGACATTTCAATTAACCCCATCAAAACACTAACACACCTCAGTTATTACAAATAAATTCATTGTCACTCCAGACCACTAGGGATAAAATATATTAACCCTTTAGTCCACATTTAGTGGCAACCCTCTCTTATATTGGGAACTTGCTAACTCATTAACCATTTAACTGTTTATCTGACTTGAGTGGACTTCTGAATTAGTGATCTCTGTAGAAATCTCTCCAAGTGTTGGGAACTTATTAACTCACTAACTTATTAACTACCTATCAGACCTGAGTGGTATCCTGTGGCATCCTGAATTGTAATCTCTATGGTGACAGTGGTAAACCCTGCATGATAAACCCTGCATGTTAAATCCTGCATGATACTAGTGGGAAGATTATTTGAAGAATTGCGATTTTAAAGTCTAAATCTTTGGTACGCCAAAAAGCTTAAATATGCCATCTAAGAAGAAACCAGAAGAAGTTAACACGAGGCGAGTAAGTGGAGGTGTCCAAACAAAAATGTCTAAATTGGATAAATTTTTATACTCTCCCACACATTCTTCTGGTAATGTTAAAACTTCATAAACTAGAGGCGCAGTTGAAGGTAACGCCTTAAGCCCAACGGGATGCTGATGGGAAGGCCCCAGAAATGAAGGGTGCAAAAGAGACAGGTAGTCAAGAGGATGGCTCTCCTGTCTTGTCAGAAATTGTATGCACTTTGAAAAAAATGGAAGAGGCAGTGTCAGGGCTGGCAGTAAAAATGGGTGGCATCAGGTCTCATGTTCCCCTGATAAGAGATGACCTATCAAAAATTAAGGACAGAGTGGGAGCTACTGAAAACAGGATATCTGACGTTGAGGATACAGTGTCCTCTCTAAGGAAAGAAATGCAATTTGTGAAGCAATCCAATAAGGAATTATCTATTAAACTGATAGACCTAGAAGACAGGTCCCGCAGAGCCAATTTACAAGTAATGGGCTTTCCAGAAAAGGCAGAAGGCTCAAACTGTTTCTCATTTATTGGTTGAGAGAGCACACAGAACTCCAAAACAAAAAGCTAGGTGGATCGGGGCTCCTCCAAGGCCTATGCTCATCAAACTGCTTAGTGCGGGAGAAAGAGATCTTTTGCTCAGATAGGCACATGATATACCAGAGCTCACGTATGATGGAGCTAAAATCTCTCTTTATCCAGAGAAAATCAGGAAGTCAGTATTCTCTGCTTTTTCCGGCCAGATTGTGATATATTTTTGAAGATCGTATCGTTTTCTTTGATACTACAGAGGAGGCAATGACTTGGATGGACAATAAGGGTATGTTCACACGCCCTATCTACGGACGTAATTCGGGTGTTCTATGCCTCGAATTACGTCCGAAAATATGTCTCCAAACCGTCGGCAAACATCTGCCCATTGAAATCAATGGGGTTACGATGTTCTGTGCACACAGGCTTTTTTTTACGCTCCGCTGTCAAAAGACGGCGCGTAAAAAGACGCCCGCGTCAAAGAAGTGCATGTCACTTCTTGAGACGTAATTGGAGCCGTTTTTCATTGACTCCATTGAATAACAAATCCAATTACGTCCGTAATTGACGCCGCGAAAAATGTAAGTACGAGCAATTACGTCTGAAATGCAGGAGCTGATTTCGCCTGAAAACAGCTACGTCATTTCAGGCGTATTGGACGCTGCAGTGTGAACATACCCTAAGAAAATCTAATTTATTCCTCCCTGGTTTATTCATGCCTAAAGTCAGTGATGGAGTTGGAATTGTTTGTCCTCTATGTTTGACGTTAAGTAATCTTTGACGAGAAACATGACTTTTATATGGTCTTGTCCAGGCATTGGTAGTGATTCTGAGTATTGCGTATACTAAGCCATGTCCAAGTATATTTCCTCAATTGAAACTTTTTCTCAGAATGGAGTTGAGTTGCGGAGGGAGGTGCAATGCTAGTTTTAGTGGTGCAATGCTAATTTTAGGAGCTTGCTATTTTGACTCTTAGGGACTCGTGGGATAAGGGGTGGGATAAGTGGTGGGAGACTGCATTTTGAGGTAGGGTTGTTTGGGTTTTTGTTTTTGTTTGTTTTTCCCCATTTTTAAGAGCTGTTGAAGATCCTCTCATGGAATGTTAGAGGATTAGGACATAGGCTAAAAAAAAGGTGTGGTATTCAGCCTTAGGCCTTATTTACACGAACGTGTGTGTTTTGCGCGCGTAAAAAAACGCAGTGTTTTGCGCGCGTTGCAGTTCCATGTGTCCTCAGTGTTTGGTGCGTGTCTGCTTTATTTTTGTTTTTATGGCATCCTTATGTCACGTGGTTTTGACGTATGTAAAATGAAATGAAGGAGGTGGTTTTCTTTTTCTCTTCATTTCTTGATCAACAGTTGCGCAAATCACGCACAGCACACGGATGTGCGTCCATGTGATGACCGTGATTTTCACACATCCATTGACTTCAATGGGTGCGTGATGAGCAAAATATGCTTAAGTATAGGACATGCAGTGAGTTTCACGCAGCGGACATACGCTGCGTGAAAAACATGGAATGTCTGAATGGCCCCAATGACTTACATAGGACCGTGCGACGTGGGTGATTTTCACGCGCGTATCACGGACGTGAAATACGCTCGTGTAAATAAGGCCTTATCAGGAATTATCTTCCTGCAGTAATATTTTTGCAAGAAACTCACTTAACTAAAGAATCTGCACAAAAAAAAAAAAAATAGAGAGGCCATGGATGAGTGAAGCATATCATTCTGTCTTTTCAGCTTTTTCAAGAAATGTGTCAATTTTTATGTACAAAAAGATTGATGCACAGGTATTATATGAGTTCATAGATGCGGAAGCGAGGCTTATAGTAATATATGGGTGATTTGAGGGAATCTTGGCTGACATTGTCGTATTCTTAAATCACCCCCCTCTTTCTTTAAATATTTTTATGACAATCTTGTCCTTTCTGATAACCAGGATTGCGCTCTACTCATAAGGGGGATTGTAATATAGTTTGTAGTGAAGATATAGATAGATTCTGTAAAGGAGGCGTTTTTCTGAGTTCCAAAAATAGATATTTTTTTGCATTTTTTTCGGTGAAATGGACTGAACTCATGTTTGGAGATCGAGACATCCAGATATACGTCAATTCTCTTGCTATTCAAAATCTTCAGATAGTCTCTCACTTATCGATTTAGCAATTGCTAATGAACAAATTATGAGATTGATTAAAAATGTGAGTTATAAAACTCGAGGAATATCCGATCACTCCCCGATGCTGGTGGAAATTTTTTCTATAAAACAGAAGCAGGGGAATACTAGAAATAGCCCTACGCTACTACAGGACTCACTGCTAGATAATAAGGTCATGCAGCAAGTTTCATTTTTTTCTCGGTGAGTGTAGGCTCTGGCCCTACCCCTGTGGTGTGGGATACTTTTAAAGCTTTTCGTAGAGGCTGATTATTAAGATGCGGGCAGCTAAGCATAAGAGTAAAATCCACTTAGAATCGGCCCTTAAGGTGGAGTCAGCAGAGGCAGAATGTAATTATACCCTATTGCTCCCTGATGCCTGCAGACAGAGGTGGCAAAGTCTACAGTTACAATATGAAAATATGGAGTTGGCATTAGCATCAAAAGAATTATACAATTAGGGAGAAAATAACTGGCTTGAATTAGGAAGGGGAGGGAAGTTATTGGCTTCTATAATAAAAAAAGCAGGATGTATTATTATTCATTCCGGCGATTAGGAAGAGGGATGGGTCAAGTGATTGCACGGACCCAGAGGAGGTCCTGATGGAATTCATGGGATTTTTTTAGAGAACTGTAAAGCTCTAAAGCTGACTGTTTGGATGGTCATATTTCTACTTATTTGGAAACTGTAGATTTCCCAACCCTGTCTGGTGTGCAGAGAGCTAGTTTGGCGGCTCCCCTGACCTTGGAGGAGATAAGAAAGGTGATTCTTAATCTCCAAAAGAATAAGGCACCCGATATGGACGGGATTCCATATGAGGGATATATCTTTTATCAAGAAGTGATAATAGAGCATCTGCATCAAGTCTATATTAATTCATTTATCGAAGGTAAACTTTCATCTTTAATGGAAGAAGCCTCTATTGTCTTGATACTCAAAAAAGATAAGGATCCAACATATATGAATTCTTATCGTCCGATAACTATTTTAATTCACATCTAACAATTTTGACTAAGCTGTTGGCCAATCGCCTTGTGGCAGTTGTTCCCTCAGTGTTGGGCCCAGACCAGAACGGGTTTCTTCAGGTAAATTTAATCTCCTGTAATAAAAGGAGGGCATTCACTCATATCCATTACGGAAGGGAAACTTTTTTTCGAGGGGGGGGTGCACTTATCACTAGATGCAGCCAAAGTGTTCGATACGGTGGAGTGGGGGTTTCTCTGGGAGGTGCTCAAGGGCTTCGGAATTCGAGAAAATTTTACTAAATGGATTAAGTTACTATATTCCCTAGAGTTATAATAGGAATGTGTGGATTCTATTCTCCCTCTTTCTAGTTGTTTCAGGGTACTCGCCAGTGATGTCCCCTTTCTCCACTGTTATTTATTTTACTTATCAAAGCTCTGTCTGCAAAAATAAGAGCTGATGCCCGAATAAGGGGGCTTCTGGTGGGAGTGGTGGAAGTGAAGATTTCTCTTTACGTGGAATATGTCATTGACGTTTATAAACAGTTTGGAGCACTAGTGGGAGTTAAAATTAACAGGGAAATGATGATGGCCTATGACCCCAATTTTGTAGCAAATTAAGTCTTTGAATTCCAAGTGGTGGATTCTATTAAATACTTGAGTATTAAAATCTCCAGACTATTGACAGACTATGTAAATTTTAATATTTTTCCACTATTTGGAATTCTGAGGCAGAAGATCAAGGTCTGGAAAAAATACTGCCCCATTATGCCTTAGTTAAGATTTTTATTCTGCTTCTGGTACTCCACACTTTTAGTAATGCATTGATTTGGGTCCCCAAAAACTTCTATACAATTTTGGAAATTATTGTATATGTATACCTCATATGGAAGGGAAAGCATCCCTATATTAAATATGCTAGATTATGCCTTGTAATTCAGGAAGGTGGGTTTGCGCTGCCTCAGTTTTTTCCTATTTTCTGGCCTCTCAACTACAACAGTTGGTACATTGGAATATATTGGTACATCGGTACAGTGTTTGCCAAACTGTGGGTCACGATCCCATGGGGGATCGTGTGAAGACCTCCTGGGGGTCGGCAGCCACTCACCGATGGCCCTGGAGCAGAGGAATCTCCTCCACTTTACATGGAAAGGGGTATAGGTAAGTATTTTTTTTTATTAGGCAGTTGGGGGCATTATACTGTGTGGGGAGGCACCATAGGGACATTATACTGTGTGACGGCAGCTATAGGGGCATGATACTGTGTGGGGCAGCTATGGGGGCATTACACTGTGGGGAGTACTATGGGGGCATTATACTCTGTAGGGGAAGGTATGGGGGCATTATATTGTGTGGAGGGCAGCTTTAAGGGGATTATTCTGTGTGGGGAGGCACTATAGGGGCATTATACTGTGTGGGGGCAGCTATAAGGGCATTATACTGTGTGGAACCCACTAGGTTGGGGCCCACTCAGATATGTTTCACCCCACCTGCAAAACCCCTAGCTACGCCTCACATGACCCACCATCAGTGCCCATAGTTGAGCCCGCACAATTATTGTTGCTTTTGATGTTGTAGGAGTTATTTTTCGAATTAAGTACGGTATCTAGCTATGAAAGATGTTGACATACGTCAGACAAAATGGGGCCATGAACGGTAGTGGGGGTCCCAAATCAAAGTCTCGACCAAAAGTGTGTCCCAACCTCAGAAAGTTTGGGAACCACTGCACTAGTAGTTAATAGATTAATTCTTTAGGAAGAGGAGCAAGGTGTAAAGGATCTGCCAGGCACAGCTTCGGGGTTAACTCCCATAATTAATCAGTCAGCACCTGAATCTACATCCCTGAGACTGACTCCAGCTTCCACCACTCAGGCTGGCAGGCTTAGGAGTGGGAGAGCCTATCGCAACCTGGCCAGACTCAGCTAGCTCCCGCCCTCGGTCTATTTAAGCCTGCCCTTCCTGTCCCTCGGTGCTTGTGATTCTTTTCGTGTGGTTTCCTGGCCCAGCTACAGCTCCTTCTATTTTGATCCTGCTCCATACAGACCCTGGCTTACTGACTACTCTTCTGCTCTTCGTTTGGTTCCTCGCACACTCCTGGCTTGACTCGGCTCGTTCACCACTCTGGTTGCTCACGGTGTTGCCGTGGGCAACTGCCCCTTTCCCTTGCTTGTATTCCCTTGTATGTTTGTCGTGTTTGTCGTGCACTTACTGAGCGCAGGGACCGCCGCCCAGTTGTACCCCGTCGCCTAGGGCGGGTCGTTGCAAGTAGGCAGGGACAGAGTGGCGGGTAGACTAGGGCTCACTTGTCCGTTTCCCTACCCCCCGTCATTACACAAGGTCAGTGGAGCGATGTTCCTCAAATTTTGCATTCAGGGGTGATGTACAGACTTCCTTATTCCTCGAAGCCATTGCCAAAGTTATATTCTAAAATTTCTCAAGAAACTAGGAATATACTAGGATTTGAGGGTTATCTAGAAATCACTCCGATATGGAATAATTATCGCCTGCAGGAGTTTTTTTCACTAAAAGTGGTAAATTTTTGGGTTAAATATGGGATTATACAAATATTACATTTATTTGAAAATAGGAGGTTAAAGACCTTTAGAGTTCTCCAGCTAGAATTTGGTGTTCCAAGCTCTGGTTGGCTATTATATTCTCAATTGTTGCACACTTCAAATTCCACTAAAGATAAGAGTAAATACAGAATTAAACCCTTTCCTATTGGTGATATTCTGTTAAATACAAAAAATTGTAAAGGGGTGATATCACTTTATAATAAAAACTTGTGTTTGGGAAGTAAAACTAAATTTCAATTTACTAATATAAATAAATGGGAAGTGGATTTGGGTTCTATTTCGCAGTCACAATGGATATCTATTTATATGAATGTGGAGAGAGTATCACTCAATGTTGCTCATCGATTTTCACATTATATGGTGATAAATAGGATACATTATACTCCAAAGAAACTTTGGGTTTCAGAACGATGATTGCTTTCTCGAAGTGTGGTACTCCTGATTCAGATCTTGTACACCTTCTTTGGAGAAGTCCTAAGTTAAATCGATATTGGATTCAAGTGTCCTTATGAAAGCTGTGCCACTGAAAACTCACCTGATCTGACTCTGATGATGTGTAATATACTGCTAATCTATATGTCTTAGGTGGCTGCCTCTCTTGTCCGTGTCTTGTCCACATACACAATAACACCGTATATCTAGATAATATATTTTCTGCAAGAATATTATGACGACAGCGCAGCAGAATATGAGTAGTGATCCCCTATGTTAGCAGCACTAGATATATACATATACAGCAGTATCCGCAGCACAAGAAAGTAAAGAGACCTATGTGAGGAACCAATGGTTTATAGTCTGCCCACTTTGTCCATAGACATGCATAGACATTTCCCTTGGACACCAAAAACAAAAGTTCAGACCTCCTGAAGCAAATGAAAATCTAATAGAAATGGAGTTTTTAGGGTTTTCAATAATGGCCTATGGGACCTTGACTGATCAGCAGCATTAAGGGGCAGTGAATCAGCCACTTCACTGCAGTACCTGGCACAGCGGTGTTCATATCAGTGCGGCTATGCCTTTTAATGCAGCCCAGCCCATTTAAAGGAAACCTGTCAGCAGCTTTTTGCCCACCAACCTGCTGGCATGGAACTGTAGGACTTTAAACATTATTCCAATCATGCCCGTGTTAAAAATGTCAGGTGGCCATTTTTGTAGAATAATTAGTTTAATAACGTTGCACGCTATATGCAAATAGCATACCTTGAGTCACGGGGTTGGTGCAGCAGTATTGCAGTGTCATGGGGTCAGTGCTGTAACTGTAAGCACTCCTATTGCTCTGTGATGGGCATTCCCCTTGCCTGTTGACGTCAGCGTTAGTGGCTCTGATGTCCTGCACGTGCTTGGGGATGTCAATCACAGAGGAAAAGGAGTCCTTATAGCGCTGACCTCGTTACTCAGCAGCAATGCTGCACCAGCCCTATGACTTTAGGTATACTCCAGGTATAATATTTGCATATCTCAAATAAAGAGAAAAGGGGAATGAGAGCTCTATCAATGGACCAGTCAAAAACAATATCAAGACAGAAATCTCTAAATGGTGCTCAATAGTCAATAAGCTTATCAAAACAAGAAAACAAAAAAAATGGGGGGCTGGATCTAAACCATAAGCACCCAGACTAAATCCATATTTTAGAAAAATACATAATTTTTATTCAAAACACATAATTGGATACAAAATGACAGAAACGCATTCCTAATACCTCTACAACCCCATAAAGACACATGTAGAATACTGGCCAGTTTACTGTATATATCTCAATTCATAAATATCTCAATTTATAAGTAAATAAATTCATACATATAAATATAGTGATAATGATAATTCAAGTATGAAAATAGATACATGCAACAATTCATCTACAGATGTAGCCATCTTTATCTTGTCTCTGATAACTTGCTGCCGCGTGATATCACACAACAAAAAACATTGAAAAACCAATGAAAAAGTCAAGTTAAAGTTTCTTGACACTGCGTATTTAAAGAGGCTCTGTCACCAGATTATAAGTGCCCTATCTCCTACATAATCTGATTGGCGCTGTAATGTAGATAACAGCAGTGCTTTTTATTTTGAAAAACAATCATTTTTGAGCAAGTTATGAGCAATTTTAGATTTATGCTAATTCGTTTCTTAATAGACAACTGGGCGTGTTTTTACTTTTTACCAACTGGGCGTTGTACAGAGGAGTGTATGATGCTGGCCAATCAGTGACCAATCAGCTGATTGATACGGCTAAGATACAATTTAGCCATGAAGAGCTTAATTTACTGCAGGTGTTATTTTACTACTAATGTGTGTCATAACTTTGTGAATGATACTATATATACTCTATGATTGAGCTATACCCAGTATGTGTGTGCGTTTGTGTGCTGTATACCACTTCGTATATTAATAGGCCATATGGCATTGGCATGGTTTTCTTAAGTACATGACTTGGCCCTGTTGTCATTTTCATTTTCTCTGTTTGAAGAATTTCTCAACTTCACCAGTGATAATTGCTGGAAATAGGCCGATAGCCAGAGCAGGATGTTCAATTCATCAACACAGCAGCTACATTTCACCAACTCCTACGCTCCCTACTGCAGGCCTGCTATTGATAGTGATAAGAGACAGTCTGACTGTGTAGTAGGAGCCCAGTTGACGCAAAGCTATGTGGATAATGACAGGTGATTTCTGCTTCAGTCAAGACAATACTTCGAATCAGAAATAAATCTAGAGGCAAGATTGTCATGCAACAAATATTAAAACACCAATATTATGCATGTCACCTCTAACCTAAGCTGCTCTAAATCTTACTCAGTAACCTATCTGCTCTGTTGTCATACACACTTTATGTTAAATATCAGCCACTACATTGGAGTGATGAAAGTCTCTGGAAATCATTGATTTTTATGTCATACCCTATTTTATGATTTAACAGCACTTGGTGGGTCAATGTGCAGCAAATATTCACTTTTATTCATGCAAATTCAGAAGGAACCAACTTACAATCGGATCCCTGCTCATGTTGTCTCTAATATGGAACATCCATTTTATGTTTGCAATCCATCTAGAGGCAACAACATTAATAACAATGTAGAGCGCAATTGTACTAGCCAAATGTGAATTAATTTTTTGTTTCTGACGTTTCACTTTAACCCCTTCCCGTCGTAAACAACTTTCAGATTTTAATTTTCGTTTTTCCTCCCCACCTTCCAAAAGCCATAACTTTTTCATTTTTTCGTCAATATAGTCCTATGAGGGCTTGATTTTTTGCGGGACGAGTTGTAGTTTTTTGTTGCGCCATTTATTGTGCCATATAATGTAATAGGGAACGGGACAAAAATGATGTGTGGGGTGGGAAATGAAAAAAAAACAGTGATTCTGTCATTGTTTTTTAGCTTCGTTTTTACAAAATTCACTGTGCAATTAAAACATCATGTTAACTTTATTCTGCGGGTCAATACGATTATGGTGATACCAAATATATATAGTTTTTTTCTATTTTTTACTGCTTTTACAAGGAAAAAACTAAGTGTAAACAATAAAATTAATTTTCTGTCGCCAAATTCTGAGAGCCGTAACTTTTTTATTTTTCCATCGATTAAGTGGTATGAGGGCTTATTTTTTGCGCGATAAGCTGTAGTTTTTAATGGTACCATGTTGGGGTGCATTCGAGATTTTGATCACTTTTTATTCAATTTTTTGTGGGAGATGAGGTGACCAAAAAATAGCAATTCTGGCATTTAAATTTTTTTTACGGCGTACACCGTGTGGGTTAAATAATGATATATTGTAATATTTCAGACTTTTACGGATGTGGCGATATCAAATATGTTTGTTTATTTATTTTTCTACAATGCTCTAGGGGGAAAATGGGAAAAGTTTTTTTTTTTTATACTTATATATAAGGATGTCACGATACCAGAATTTGGCCTTCGATACCGATACTTCGTTTAGTATTGCGATTTCGATACCAATTTCGATACTTTTGCCAACAGTATTAAAAAATAATTCTTCCGTTTTCTGATGTGAGGCGCAACGTGTGATGAATTTTGAATGTGCCTCACATTAATAGTAATTAATCCCATTATGTTTCTCAGTCATAATGGGTTAATGTGCGAGGTACATGATGGGGTTAATTACTATTAATGTGAGGAACATGGAGGTTAAATTCATCGCACCTCGCGCCTCACATTAATAAGTGAATGAAAGCCGTGTTTATTTCATTTTTTTACAGCGCACACATCAGAAATGATGCAAAAAAATTGTTGTCCGCGCCATTACTGAATGTGTGTATTTTATTTATTGAGACTTATTTTAATGTTTATTGTAAAAAAGGTGAATGTGCTTTTTTTAATTTAACAATACTTTGTTTTTACTTTATTTTTAAACTTTAATGTACTGACATATATCAGATATATGCCAGTACATCAGCCTGTGGACAGATAGCACACAGGCAGTTGTTAGGACATACTTGGGTATGTCCTAACAACAGGAAATATGGTAAGACAGCCCTGGGGTCCATCAATAGACCCTGAGCTGTCTGCCCATATATGGTATGGCCCTCGATCGCGTCACAGGAATTCCCTGTGACGCGATCCAGGGGCATCCCCCCTCCTCACTTTCCCCTGAATGCTGCAGTCAGCTGTGATCGCAGCATTCAGGGGAATAACGGCGGAGATGAGAAGTTTCTCTGATCTCCGCCGTTATAGAGCGGGGCTGCGGTTGTGTAATACAGCCATTGCCCCGCTCCTGACAGGAAGTGCGCGCGCGGTCAGCATGAAGGAGATGCGGCCGGCGCTGCACTAATGAGCGGCAGTTCAGGCACTGAGGACAGAACATAGGGGTGTTTTGTAGCGCGCCCGCCATGTTCTGTCTCCAGTGCCGCCGCTCATTAGTGCAGCGCTGGCCGCATTGCATCATCCTGACCCCGCGAACTTATCATGACTCAGGAGCGGGGCTGTGGCTGAATTACACAGCCGCATCCGCGCTCCCATACATTCATGTATTACTATACTGAGCTGTGCGGCTGCGCAGCTCAGTATCGAAATACAGGAAATAGCGGTATCGAACCGTTTAGGGATGCAGAGTATCGAAACAGTATCGAAGTTTCGATGCACCGTGCATCCCTACTTATATATATATTATTTTACAGAAAAAAAAAACCTTTATTTTAGTAATTTTTACTTTTTTTTATTAGTCCCCCAAGGGGACTTCAACCAGCGATCTTTGGATCACTTGCACTATATACTGCAATGCTAATGTATTGCAGTACATCGTCTTTCTGATAGGCTTCTTCTAAGCCCTGCCAGAGACAGGGCTTAATAGGAGCACAAAGATGGCAGACCTGGGGGACCCCAAGATGCCATAGCAACCATTGCCACCCCACGATTGCATTGCGGAGGGCGCAGTGAGCTATTGCCGCCCCCCTCTCTGTATAGATTTAAATGCCGCGGTCGCTATTGACCGCAGCATTTAACTCATATCTCCCAACTTTTGAATTCGGAAAAGAGGGGCAATTTAAGCCACGCCCCCTAACCACGCCCAATATCCCGCATCAACACATCTAATCACAGCCAGATCCTTCTGCAAATAACACTCGCACATTCTCACTGCAGATCTCTAGACTGTCTGGATATCACAGATATTATGGATCAGGTTATATCGTCTTTATGTTACTTTTCCTATCTTGGGTATAACATTTGCTCATCACGGCAGCAGCTGCAGGACAAACCAAAAGGATGAGAACAATGAAAGTCAAGAGGGAGACCCTGTGGTTGATGGCTTTTCAATTGACAGGTAGCAGAGTTACATGATGGGGATTTTTTTTTTCCAGTTGTGTAACTCTGCTACCGTTCAATGGAAAAATCATCCACCAGAGCGCACCTGTAGATTTCTCCACACACAGCCCCCCGTACATAGCGCCAGACACAGCCCCCCTGTAGATAGCTCCAGATACAGCCACCCTGTACATAGCTCCACACACAGCCCCCCTGTACATAGCTCCACACACATCCCCACTGTAGATAGTGCACACACAGCCCCGCTGTAGATATCGCCACACACAGCCCCCCTGAAGATAGCGCCACACACAGCCCCCCTGTTGATAGCTCCACACACAGTCCCCCTGTAGACAGCTCCACACACAGCCTCCCTGTAGATTGCTTCACACACACAGTCCCCCTGTAGACAGCTCCACACACATCCCCCTGTAGATAGTTCCACACACAGCCCCCCTGTAGATAGCACCACACACAGCCCCCCTGTAGATAGCGCCACACACAGCCCCCCTGTATATAGCTCCAGATACAGCCCCCTGTAGATAGCTACACACAGCCCCCTGTACATAGCGCCAGACACAGCCCCCCTGTACATAACGCCAGACACAGCCCCCTGTTGATAGCTCCACACACAGCCCCCCTGTAGATAGCGCCACACACAGCCCCCTGCAGATAGCGCCACACACAGCCCCCTGTAGATAACTCCAGATACAGCCCCCCTGTAGATAGCTACACACACAGCCCCCTGTAGATAGCTCCACACACAGCCCCCCTGTAGATAGCGCCACACACAGCCCCCCTGTACATAGTGCCAGATACAGTCCCCTGTAGATTGCTCCACACACAGCCCCCCTGTACATAGCTCCACACACAGCCCCCTGTACATTGCTCCACACACAGCCCCTGTAGATAGCTCCACACACATCCCCCTGTAGATAGCTCCACACACAGCCCCCCTGTAGATAGCTCCAGATACAGCCCCCCTGTAGATAGCTACACACAGCCCCCTGTACATAGCGCCAGACACAGCCCCCCTGTACATAGTGCCAGACACAGCCCCCTGTTGATAGCTCCACACACAGCCCCCTGTAGATAGCGCCACACACAGCCCCCCTGCAGATAGCGCCACACACAGCCCCCTGTAGATAACTCCAGATACAGCCCCCCTGTAGATAGCTACACAAACAGGCCCCTGTAGATAGCTCCACACACAGCCCCCCTGTAGATAGCGCCACACACAGCCCCCTGTAGATAACTACAGATACAGCCCCCCTGCAGATAGCTACACACACAGCCCCTCTGTAGATTGCTCCACACACAGCCCCCCTGTACATAGCGCCAGACACAGCCCCCCTGTAGATAGCTCCACACACAGCCCCCCTATATGTAGCGCCACACACAGAATCCTGTAGATAGCGCCACGCACAGCCCCCCTGTAGATAGCTCCACACATAGCCCCCCTGTAGATAGCTCCAGATACAGCCCCCCTGTGGATTGCTCCAAACACAGCCCCCCTGTAGATAGCTCCACACACAGCCCCCCTGTACATAGCTCCAGACACAGCCCCCTGTAGATAGCTCCCTGTAGGTAGCGCAACACAACCCCTTTATAAGAGGTAGCCGGCCCTACTGCTGCCACTCTCTGCTCTGCTTTCACTCACCATCAGAAGAAGGGAGGAGTCTTGCGGCGCCGTTCTCACTGGTGTCGATGCCGGCCTGGGAGTGGACCAGTCCAGTCACCTGACCTGTCACCTGACTGGTGAGGTCAGATAACAGGTCAGGTGACTGAACTGGTCCACTCCTGTACCGGCATCGATCCCAGTGAGAACACCGCCGCAAGACTCCTGCCTTCTTTGCATCGCTGCTGCAGACGTCTGGCATGCAGGGCGCCTGTCAGCAGCGATCAGCTGTTTTGATACAGTTTCAGCGCCGAGCGGGACATTTTGCAGACCGCCCCAGGATGGCGGGACAGCGGTGAGAAACCGGGAATGTCCCGCCGGATCCGGGACGGTTGGAAGGTATGTTTAACGGGCAGGATCCCGCTCATTACTGTGAAGTGTCGGCTGTAACGTACAGCCTGTGAGTCCACTCCTTACTGCCCCTACCCGGCTATGACGTAGCCATACGTCAAATGTCGGCAAGGGGTTAAGGTCAGAATCCCACATGCAGTTTTGATTCAGTTTTTTTTGCCACTTTTTTGAGCCATAGCTAGAAGTGGATCCAAATGGAAGGAAAAGAAAAAACGAATTCATCATCTTTCTTTTGTGTCAACTCCTGTGTAATTGCTTCAGACAGCCACCTAGAATCATCTTACAGTACTTGAGGCTTGATTTGTGCCTGCATGGCTTCCAATAGCTGTAGAGTGCAGGATAGCTCTCAGACTTTTGCATCATGCGTTCTTCTTCATTGGTACACGCTGTCCCTCTTGCTTAGGCTACTTGTTAGCACAGAATTGGACTTCAGAAATAAAGATCTCTCTAAGGCCTTGTTCACATAGTGCGGATTTGCTGCAGATTTTGCACAAATTTTTTAAGATGAAACCAGAATTGGATACAGGAAAATCGATACTTTAAAAGGGTTGTCTATGTTGGGGGCTGTTTGATATACAGTGGTCGAAGCCTTTTGCTTCCGGCAACAACCGCTGCTTAGATACCTGGACCCGGAGGCAGCCGAAACAGCTGAACAGCGGAACAGGTGTTGGATCCCCACCGAACATATACTGATGACCTGTCCTGTGAATAGGTCATCAGTATAAAAAAACAGCCCCCAACCTGGACAACCCCTTCAAGGCCTTCCTTTATATATTTACTCTGTTTATGTTTCGTTCCTGGGTTTGGCTTAAAAAATACATACAAAATTTGTAGCAAATCTGCACTGTGTCAATAAGGCCTTAGGGTGCAATCACAAGCGGCAGATTAGTTGCAGAAATTTCTGCGACTGCAACATAATCTGCCGCTTGTGAACTTTAAACATAATAATCTTTATTTATATAGAGCCAGAAAATTTGGAAGACCTTAACCATGTATTATTTGAACATGATCAATTAAGGATAAGTTAAAGAGGAACTGTCAGGCCTCCTGACATAATACTTCATATTCCCCATGAAATTGTAAACGCTGCATTCTTCTGTTATTCCTCCTGGAAATGTTAAATACATTAACAACTGTTCAAGCATGCACAGTACCTCTCCATTTCTATGGGGCGCACAAGGACTACCAGTAAAGCTCGTTCTCAGGATCAGTGGGGATCCCAGCAGCAGTTATGAACTTAGATGTGATCAATATTAGGTGGATGCTGTGTGTCCCCTGAGATACACAGGACCTGCTCTCAGCCGAGCCTTCAGTTCAGTTAAAACAATTTTAGAATAAAAAAAATACATAGATTTAATAATAAAAAAAAGAACATTCAAAGTTAAACATAGCCTTTACCCCTTCTCGACATTTGACGTATGGCTACGTCATAGCCGGGTAGGGGAAGTATGGAGTGAGTGAGCCCACACCATACAATGCGGGTGTTGGCTGTAAGTTACAGCCGACACTTTACAGTAACGAGCGGGATCTCACTCGAGCGCTATCTCGCTAGTTTAACCCGTTAAATGCCATGGTCAATAGCGACCATGGCATTTAAATAGTTAGAAAGAAGGGGGCGACCCGCTCTATCAGCTCTTCGCGCCCCCACAATGCAATCGTGGGGTGGCGATAATTGCTATGGCAGCCTGGGGGCCTAATGAAGGCCCCCAGGTCTGCCATCTTTGTGTTCTTATTAAGCCCTGCCTCTGGCCTGTCAGAAAGACGATATACTGCAATACATTAGTATTGCAGTATATTGTGCAAGTGATCCAACGATCGCTGGTTGAAGTCCCCTAGGGGGACTAATAAAAAAAGTCAAAATTAGTAAAATAAAGTTTTTTCCTGATGTAAAAAAAAAAAAATATTAAAAGTTCAAAAGAAACCTTTTCCCATTTTCACCCTAGAGCATTGTAAAAAAAATAATAAATAAACATAATTGGTATCGCCTCATCCGTAAAAGTCTGAACTATTACAATATATCATTATTTAACCCGCACGGTGAACGCCGTAAAAAAATGTAAACACCAGAATCTCTATTTTTTGGTCACCTCATCTCTCACAAAAAATGAAATAAAAAGTTATCAAAACCTTGCATGTACCCCAAAATGGTAGCATTAAAAACTGCATCTTATCCCGCAAAAAATAAGCCCTCATACCACTTAATCGACGGAAAAAATAAAAAAGTTATGGCTCTCAGAATTTGGCAACACAAAATAAATTTTATTTTAGTTTTCTCCTTGTAAAAGTAGTAAAAAATAGAAAAAACAATATATATTTGGCATCGACAGAACCGTATTGACCCGCAGAATAAAGTTAACATGTTGTTTTAATTGCACAGTGAATTCCGTAAAAACGAAGTGCAAAAAAACTATGGAGGAATCACTTTTTTTCCATTTTCTACCACACAAATAATTTTTTACCCGTTTCCTATTACATTATATGGCACAATAAATGGTGCTACAAACAACTACAACTCGTTCCGCAAAAATAAAGCCCTCACAGGACTATATAGATGGAAAATAAAAAAGTTATGGCTTTTGGAAGGTGGGGAGGAAAAAACAAAAATTTAAATCTGAAAATTGTTTACGACAGGAAGAGGTTAATGTCTCTTTCACACTGCAGTATTTTGGTGAGTATTTTACATAAGTATTTGGAAGCCAAAACCAGAAATAGGTCCAAAGTACGGAAAGAGGTGCAAATCTTTCCATTAGGTTGGATTCACACGAGCATGTTCGGCCCGTAAAGGACGGAATGTATTTCGGCCGCAAGTCCCGGACCGAACACACTGCAGGGAGCCGGGCTACTAGCATCATAGTTATGGAGTCCCTGCCTTTCCGTGGAACTACTGTCCCGTACTGAAAACATGATTACAGTACGGGACAGTTGTCCGGCAGCGAGGCAGGGACTCCTAGCATCGTACATAACTATGATGCTAGGAGCCCGGCTCCCTGCAGTGTGTTCGGTCCGCCACTTGCGGCCGAAATACGTTCTGTCCTTTATGGACCGAACATGCTCGCGTGAATCCAGCCTTATACTTTTTTCTGTTTATGTTGCACTCTTGGCTTTGGCTTCCATTCACTGATGTAAAATACTGACTAAATACCGCCATGTAGAAGAGGCTTTTAGGGGGTTTCCTATCATAGAAAATGATGGAATATTCTAGTGATATGCAATAACATGGTCAGATAGGAATACCGCTTAAATGATACTGCTATAAATTATATATACCGTATATATCGGCGTACAAGACGACTTTTTACACCCTTAAAAAAATTTCAAAAGTGTGGGGTCGTCTTATATGCCGGATATTGTCTACATTAGGGATGCACGTTGCAGCCGCACAGCTCAGTATAGTAACACATGAATGTATGGGAGCGCGGCTGCGGCTGTGTAATTCAGCCACAGCCCCGCTCCTGAGTCATGATAAGTTCGCGGGGTCAGGATGATGCAATGCGGCCAGCGCTGCACTAATGAGCGGCGGCACTGGAGACAGAACATGGCGGGCGCGCTACAAAACACCCCCATGTTCTGTCTTCAGTGCCTGAACTGCCGCTCATTAGTGCAGCGCCGACCGCATCACCTCATGCTGACCGCGCGCGCACTTCCTGTCAGGAGCGGGGCAATAGCTGTATTACACAGCCGCAGCCCCGCTCTATAACGGCGGAGATCAGAGAAACCGCTCATCTCCGCCGTTATTCCCCTGAATGCTGCGATCACAGCTGACTGCAACATTCAGGGGAAAGTGAGAAGGGGGGATGCCCCTGGATCGCATCACAGGGAATTCCTGTGACGCGATCGAGGGCCATACCATATATGGGCAGACAGCCCAGTGTCTATTGACGGACCCCAGGGCTGTCTTACCATATTTCATGTTGTTAGGACATACCCAAGTATGTCCTAACAACTGCCTGTGTATTATCCGTCCACAGGTTAATGTACTGGCACATATCTGATATATGTCAGTACATTAAAGTTTAAAAATAAAGTAAAAACAAAGTATTGTTACATTTTAAAAAAAATACACCTTCACCTTTTTTAAAATAAACATTAAAATAAGTCTCAATACATAAAATACACACATTCAGTAATGGCGCGGACAACAATGTTTTTGCATCATTTATGATGTGTACGCTGTAAAAAAATGAAATAAACACGGCTTTCATTCACTTATTAATGTGAGGCGCGAGGTGCGATGAATTTACCCTCCATGTTCCTCACATTAATAGTAATTAACCCCATCATGTACCTCGCACATTAACCCAATATGACTGAGAAACATGATGGGATTAATTACTATTAATGTGAGGCGCGTTCAAAATTCATCACACGTCGCGCCTCACATCAGAAAACGGAAGAATTTTTTTTTTATTACTGTTGGCAAAAGTATCGAAATTGGTATCGAATCGCAATACTAAACGAAGTATCGGTATCGAAGTCCAAATTCTGGTATCGTGACATCCCTAGTCTACATATTGTCTACACACAGGTTGTGTGTTTCCTTGTGAGCCTGCAGTCCGGTACACAGGCTCCCGGGATGCACGGAATCCGCCACGGATCTGAGGGAAGCCGGTATTAGCCGCCAGGGAACATCTCTGTAAGATCCTCTGGCCCGCCCTTTCCTCTCATTCCCTGCCTCTCAGATCTCGCGCGATGAAGCAGCCTATCTGCGCATGCGCGAGTTCAAAGAGACAGAGAGTCCTGGGTCCTGCCGCCGATGGCCATAGTGAAGCGCTCCTGCACGAAATGGTGAGTATATCTTAAATTCTATATTTTAAGGGTAAAAGTTGGGGGTCGTCTTATACGCCCAGTCGTCTTATACGCCGACATATACGGTATATATTTTTTTTTAAAAGGCAGTGATTCCACAAATGAACACTTTATAACATAAAGTATTTTATTGTGCTCGATGGTTGGATGGATGTGTAGCCCAGTATAGTTTTTGCATTGGAAAGCAGGGCATCATGCTGTACACATGATTTCTGGTGTGTGATTGTTTTATGATACATTAAAGTTGTTACATATTTTGTTTTTTAACCCTGTAAGGAAAGGCAGTTTTGGCCATGGCAATTTTTTTTTACATTTTTCTATTGCTGCATTCCAAGAGTCATAACTTATCCCGCCGTGCAGTATAAGTGATATATTAAATTTTTTCTGCGGATTAGTACGATGAATATAGTTTATGTTTTACTACTTTTGCACAATAAAAGCACTATGGCAGGGCCTAAAATGCTCACATCCATGGCAGACTTGGGGGACTTTAGTAGGTACACTGATGCTATGGCAATGCATCGTCACCCTGTGAACATGTCACAGCGGCAGCAATGGGCTGACAAAGGGAGCCAAACTCTTTAAGCCCTTAGATGCTACAGTCATTACATAGTTACATAGTACGGTTGAAAAAATAATTATGTCCATCAAGTTCAACCAAGGGACGAGAAAAAGGGAAGGGATGAAACAAAAATTCTACACATTCACATAGGAGCTAATATTTTTTTGTTATAGGAAATTATCTAAGCCTATTTAAAAGCCATCTAATGTAGCTACTGTGACCAGCTCCTGCAGTCGGCTATTCCACAGATTCACACTTCTCACAGTAAAGAAGGCTTGTCGCCTCTGCAGATTGAACCTTTTTTTCTCCAGACGGAGTGAGTACCACCTTGTCTTATGAGGGGGTTTTACATGGAAAGGTTTTCACTATATTTCTTGTATGGGCCATTCATATATTTATATAAGTTAATCATGTCCCCCCTTAGTCGTCATTTTTAAATTCTTTTAATCTTTCCTCATAACTTAGATTATTCATGCCCCTTACTAGTTTAGTTGCGCTTCTTTATATTTTTTCCAACTCCAGGGCATCTTTTCTAATAACTGGAGTCCAAAACTGAACTGCATATTCTAGATGTGGCCGCACTAATGCTTTGTAAAGTGGTAATATTACATCCCTGTCCCGCGAGTCCGTGCCTCTATTAATACACAACAATATCTTGCTGGACTTTGAAGCAGCTGATTGACATTGTATACTGTTATTTAGTTTATGATTTACAAGTACACCCAGATCCTTCTCAACAAGTGACTCCCCCATTGTAGCTCCCCCTAGGACATATGATGCATGCAGATTTTTTGTACCCAGATGTATAACTTTACATTTATCTACATTAAAACTCATTTGCCAAATGGATGCCCAAATACTTAGTGTGTCCAAATAAGCTTGCAATTCACAAACATCTTCCATAGTCTGAACTATATTACATAGCTTGGTGTCATCTGCAAAAATAGAAATAGTGCTATTAATCCCATCCTCTATATCATTAATAAATAAGTTGAATAATAGTGGTCCCAGCACTGAACCCTGGGGTACACCACTTATAACTGGGGACCATTCAGAGTAGGAATCATTGACCACAACTCTCTGGATAAGGTCCTTGAGACAATTCTCAATCCAATTACAAATGATACTTTCTAAACCTATAGTCCTTAATTTACCCATTAGACGTCTATGAGGGACAGTGTCAAATAACTTTGCAAAGTTTGCAAAGGGGCCGCTATAAATACAGTGGCCCCTCTGTCCAGGCTTCTACTCACCTCTTCATAAAAACAAATTAGGTTGGTTTGACAGCTTCTGTCCCTAGCGACTGCGGGGTCTAAGTGGCCCCAATCTCGGCGGTTGCAGCGTGATCCCGGCTGTATATCTTGGTACGGGCTTTGTTTGTTGCCGCTTTGTTTGTTGCCGTATGGTGTTCTATGGGGGAATTGTAAGCAATGCTTCCAGGGGAGAATATCTGTGTACTACAGCAACTGGAATGTAGCATAATTTGTTTTCTTACAGATTCATATGGAACCTACAGAAAAAAATATCTACATGCCTCCATATAAAATCAGCAGCATAAAGAGGTACAGTACTGCTTCATAGTAGTCTATGGGTGCCTTATTGGTTGTATGGGACAATAATACATTCAAGCGCATAAGGTCTAAGTGTAATTTTCATGAGTTTTCTAGGTAATATAGGTTCGCTTAAATGAGTGTTATTGTGTATTGTAATTTATGTTTGTTTGCAAATTTGTGTGGTCAAATAAATGTATTTGTAATGGAGCATTATTCCCTCAGGATGAAGTTACGTGCCTCTCAAAGGTTATTTGAGCCACATTAATTCGAACTGTTTAAACACCTCTAGAACATTTATAATTACATCAAAATCACAGTTACCAGGGAGCAGTATGTCACAAAGTCTGTATACGGCTAAAAAAAAGTGTGCTAGTTTCCTTTACGGATCCTATAGAATTTGTATTATCCTTATATTAACTACAGAACAGATAAATATCTGATCGTAAAACAATACTTGCTAATGGTGGATAAACTGTATTTCTCTCATGTTAAACCAAATATCTACAGGGGATCATATGCTTATGTCTATAAACCATGAAATTAACACAAAAAACTGCCCAAACTTTTTTCACATAACATGGAGGAAATACAAAATTATATAAATGCTCCAATTTTAGAGACCTTACAAAGTTATCTTGTAAATTGATTGACTTAAATGTTTATATACACGGATATTCAGAGAGTAAACATTTTTACAGGAAAATGAGCACCAAAATATTTTTTAAGATTATGTGTAGAAATAACAAGCTTTGCAAATCAATTTTTTTGTCAATTACTTGCTCTGTACATAGCCTGCATAATATTTTATGAAGGTCTGTGTAACCCTTATACGTGCAAGTCAAGTCTTATGCTGGTTGTATTTGTGATTTGGTGCACACACATATAACTGAGGGTCCCAAGAACCATGTGTGAGAGCCCCTTCCCTTGGCAAAGGTAAACCAAAATGTTTATCGTGACACGTTTACTTTAAAGAGGCACCAGATTATACGTGCCCTATCTCCTACATAATCTGGTCGGCGCTGTAATGTAGATAACAACAGGGGTTTTTATTTTGAAAAACTATAATTTTTGAGCAAGTTATGAGCAATTTTATATTTATGCTAATTGGTTTCTTAACCCGTTAGTGACCGGCCCATAGTCTTTTTACGTCGGTCACTAACGGGCCTTATTCCGATGCCATAGACTTTTTACGTTGCGGTATCGGAATAAGTAAACAGAGCAGGGAGTAGTCAAACCTCCCTGCTCTCAGCTGCCAGAGGCAGCTGAGGGCTGGGAGCGTCCCTGCTCTGCTGGGTGAGATCGATATTAGTATCGATCTCACCCGTTTAACCCCTCAGATGCGGTGCTCAATAGCGTGCACCGCATCTGAGTGGTTTTGGAGAGAGCGAGGGAGCTCCCTCTCTCTCCCACCGACACCCGGCGATACGATCGCCGAGTGTCTGTGTCTCCCATTGCAGCCGGGGGCCTAATAAAGGCCCCCAGGTCTGCCTGGAGCGACTGCCTGCTAGATCATGCCGGAGGCATGACCTAGCAGATGCCTGTCCGTTTTAAGCGGACAGGCATAATACACTGCAATACAAAAGTATTGCAGTGTATTATAATAGCGATCGCATGATCGCATATTAAAGTCCCCTAGTGGGACTAGTAAAAAAGTAAAAAAAAAGTTTCATAAAGTTAATAAAAAAAAAATTTGAAAAAAAAATGAAAAACCCACTTTTTCCCCTTACAAACTGCTTTACTATTAAAAAAACAAAATAAAGTAAAAAAGTTACACATATTTGGTATCGCCGCGTCCGTAACGACCCCGACTATAAAGCTATCACATTACTTAACCCGCACGGTGAACGCTGTGAAGAATTAAATAAAAAACTACGGAAAAATTGCTGTTTTCTTTGAATCCTGACTTTAAAAAAATGTGATTAAAAAGTGATCAAAAAGTCGCATCTACTCCAAAATGGTACCAATAAAAACAAGTCTTCCCGCAAAAAAAAAGCCCTCATACAACTGCATCGGCGAAAAAATAAAACGTTACGGCTCTTCAACTATGGAGACACAAATAATTTTGAAAAAAAAGCGTTTTTACTGTGTAAAGGTAGTAAAACATACAAAAACTATACAAATTTGGTATCGTTGCAATCGTAACAACCCGCTGAATAAACTTATTGTGTTATTTATACCACACGGTAAACGGCGTAGATTTAGGACGCAAAAAAGAGTGACGAAATGTCAGATTTTTTTCTATCCCCCCCCAAAAAAAAGTTAATAAAAGTTAATCAATAAATAATATGTACCTCAAAATGGTGCTATTAAAAAATACAACTTGTCCCGCAAAAAACAAGACCTTATACAGCTATGTCGACGCAAAAGTAAAAGAGTTATAGCTCTTGGAATGCGACGATAGAAAAACATAAAAAATAGCCTGGTCATTAAGGTCTAAAATAGGCTGGTCATTAAGGGGTTAATAGACAACTGGGTGTGTTTTTACTTTTTATCAACTGGGCGTTGGGAAGAGAAGTGCATGACGCTGACCAATCAGTGACCAATCAGTGTCATACACTTCTCATTGTTCCAGCCCATTGTTACAGTGTGATTGTGCAGTGAAAGAAGCTTATGCCCCTTATTAGCTTCGTTGCTCTTCTTTGTATTTTTTCCAACTCTGGGGCATCTTTTCTATGAACTGGAGCTCAGAATTGAACTGCATATTCTAGATGAGGCCTCACTAATGCTTTGTAAAGTGGTAATATTACATCCCTGTCCCGTGAGTCCATGCCTCTTTTAATACACAACAATATCTTGCTGGCCCTTGAAGCAGCTGATTGACATTGCATGCTGTTATTTAGTTTATAATTTACAAGTACACCCAGATCCTTCTCAACAAGTGACTGCCCCATTGTATCTCCCCCTAGGACATATGATGCATGCAGATTGTTCGTACCCAGGTGAATAACTTTACATTTATCTACATTAAACCTCATTTGCCAAGTGGACACCCAAACACTCAGTTTGTTTAAAGAGGCTCTGTCACCAGATTTTGCAACCCCTATCTGCTATTGCAGCAGATAGGCGCTGCAATGTAGATTACAGTAACGTTTTTATTTTTAAAAAACAAGCATTTTTGGCCAAGTTATGACCATTTTTGTAGTTATGCAAATGAGGCTTGCAAAAGTCCAAGTGGGTGTGTTTAAAAGTAAAAGTCCAAGTGGGCGTGTATTATGTGCGTACATCGGGGCGTTTTTAATACTTTCACTAGCTGGGCGCTCTGAAGAGAAGTAACATCCTCTTCTCTTCAGAACGCCCAGCTTCTGACAGTGCAGATCTGTGACGTCACTCACAGGTCCTGCATCGTGACGGCCACATCGGCACCAGAGGCTACAGTTGATTCTGCAGCAGCATCAGCGTTTGCAGGTAAGATCGACTTACCTGCAAACGCTGATGCTGCTGCAGAATCAACTGTAGCCTCTGGTGCCGATGTGGCCGACACGATGCAGGACCTGTGAGTGACGTCACAGATCTGCACTGCCAGAAGCTGGGCGTTCTGAAGAGAAGAGGATGTTACTTCTCTTCAGAGCGCCCAGCTAGTAAAAGTATTAAAAACGCCCCGATGTACGCACATAATACACGCCCACTTGGACTTTTACTTTTAAACACACCCACTTGGACTTTTGCAAGCCTAATTTGCATAACTACAAAAATGGTCATAACTTGGCCAAAAATGCTCGTTTTTTAAAAATAAAAACGTTACTGTAATCTACATTGCAGCGCCTATCTGCTGCAATAGCAGATAGGGGTTGCAAAAGCTGGTGACAGAGCCTCTTTAAATCCGCTTGCAATTCACGAACATCTTCCATAGACTGAACATTACTACATAGCTTGGTGTCATCTGCAAAAATATAAATAGTGCTATTAATCCCATCCTCTATATCATTAATAAATAAGTTGCATAATAGTGGTCCCAGCACGGAACCCTGGGTACACCACTCATAACCGGGGACCATTCAGAGTAGGAATCATTGACCACAACTCTCTGGATACGGTCCTTGAGCCAATTCTCAATCCAATTACAAACAATACTTTCTAAACCGATAGTCCTTAAAGGGAATGTGTTACCAGCAAAACATGTTTTTTTTTTTTTTAGTTAAACAATTAGTGTATAGGTGATTAAACATTGTTCTAATTTTTTTTTTTTTTCACGAGTCAGGAAATATTATAAATTGGATTCAATTGGATTCTAATTTATAATAATTCCCATTGCTGGTCACTAGATGGAGCCATTCCCAAAATTGCAGCATTGCATGTGGTAAAGCAACCACATTGCTTTATGCTGCAAAATTGGGTAAAAAGCCCTCGCTCTAGTGAGCTCTCAGCATCCCCCCCTCCTTTATCCTGGCTAGTGCCGGGAGAAACGAGGGGTTTGAACGGTCTAACCTTCTACACTATGTGTTGCCATTTTTTGAGCTAACACACAGTGTAGAAGGTTTACATACAGTAGTAAACACACACTGAAACACAAACATACATAGAAATCCCTTACCTGCTCCAGTCGCCGCCGCTCCCTCCGGTCCATCCGCTCCGTCTGCTGCCGCTGCTCCATGTGCACAAGTCCGGAAGCCGCGACCGGAAGTAGTAATCTTACTGTCCGGCCGCGACTTCCGGTCCACAGGAAAATGGCGCCGGACGGCGCGCATTTCAAATTGAACTGTGTAGGAGCGGCGCATGCGCCATTCCCACACAGCGGCGTACATGTTAGTGGACACATACAGAAATGGAAAAAAAAATGGCAGCCACCATAGGGAAGAAAAAGTGTCAAAATAAGAAAAAGTAACACACAAACACACAAATTAATCCAAACGTTTTTAATAAAGCACTAACATCTTTAACATATTAAAAAAAAAATTGTGGTGACACTGTTCCTTTAAAGGAACAGTGTCACGAAAAAAAAATGTTTTACATCAGTTTGATTTTAGTGTTTTATTAAAAACTTTTATATTTATTTGTGTGTTTGTGTATTACATTTTTTTATTTTTGAACTTTTTCTTCCCTATGGGGGCTGCCATTTTTTTTTCAATTTCTGTATGTGTCGATTAACGACACATACAGACATGGAATACGGCACATACAGTCCCATAGTGAATGCGAACGGGGCCCGTTCCATCCACTATGCTGTATGCCGTCTGTGTGGGAACGGCGCATGCGCCGCTCCCACACAGTCCAAGTTGAACTGTGCGACGTCCGGCGCCATTTTCCTGTGGACCGGAAGTCGCGGCCGGACAGTAAGATTACTACTTCCGGTCGCGGCTTCCGGACTTGTGCACTTGGAGCGGGAGGTAGCAGACGGAGCGGACGGACCGGAGGGTGCGGCGGCGGCTGGAGCAGGTAAGTTATTTCTGTGTATGTAAGTGTTTTACTGTGTGTTTACTAGTGTATGTAAACCTACTACACTGTGTGTTAGCTCAAACAATGGCGACACACAGTGTAGGAGGTTTGACCGTTCAATCCCCTCGTTTCTCCCGGCACTAGCCAGGATAAAGGAGGGGGGGATTCTGAGAGCTCACTAGAGCGAGTGAGTTTTCTCAAATTTTGCAGCATAAAGCAATGTGGTTGCTTTACCACATGCAATGCTGCAATTTTGGGAATTGCTCCATCTAGTGACCAGCACTGGGAAATATTATAAATTAGAATCTAATTTATAATATTTCCTGACTCGTGAAAAAAATTAAAAAAATTAGAACAATGTTTAATCACCAATACACTAATTGTTTAACTAAAAAAAATATAAATTTTTTTCTAGCGTCACATTCCCTTTATATAACTCATTAGATGTCTATGAGGGACAGTGTCAAATGCCTTTGCAAAGTCCAAAAACACTATATCCACAGCGGCCCCTCTATCTAGGCTTCTGCTCACCTCTTCATAAAAACAAATCAGGTTGGTTTGCCAGCTTTTGTCCTTAGTAAAACCGTGCTGGCTGTCACTCATAATACAATTTTTTTTGTCACATAATCCTGTATATAGTCCCTAAATAGCCCCTCAAACATTTTCCCAACAATGGATGTTAAGATGACTGGTCTATAATTACCCGGGGAAGACCTAGAGCACTTTTTGAAAATAGGCACCACATTTGCCCTGTGCCAATCCCTTGGCACTATACCAGTCACTAGAGAATCTCTAAATATTATGAAAAGGGGGACAGAAATAACTGAACTAAGCTCTTTAAGAACTCTAGGGTGTAACACATCTGGTCCTGGGGCCATGTGTACATTTATTTTGTTTAATTTAGCTTGGACCATCTCTACATTCATCCAATTCAGTATATCAACTGATATATTAACAGCACTGGCACCGGCTACATCAGCTGCTCTTTCTTCTTTTGTATATACAGAGCTGAAGAACCCATTTAGTAACTCTGCCTTCTATTGATCCCCTGTGACCAACTCCCCATTACCACTATCTAGGGGTCCTACATGTTCAGACCTTGGCTTTTTTGCATTTCCATACTTATATAATTTTTTGGGATTTGTTTTACTTTCCTTGGCCACCAGCTTTTCATTTTGTATTTTTGCTGATTTTATAACTTTTTTTTTACAAATTTTATTAAGCTCTTTATAATTTACAAAAGCTACAGCTGTACCCTCAGATTTGTATTTTTCAAATGCCCTTTTTTTGTCATGTATTGCCCTTTTACAGAAGGTGTAGGCCATGTGGGGTTTAATTTTAGTTGTTTATACTTGTTACCTATAGGAATACATTTTGCACTATAATTACTCAAAGTAGATTTGAAAATCTCCCATTTATCATTTGTACCATTATGTTACATTAGTTCTACCCAGTCTATATCTTAAATTGCAGTCCTCAACCTGGAGAAATTGGCCTTCTTAAAATTAAGTGTTTTTGCCCTCTGAGCCTGTGTTTGTTTTTTACAGTATAGGTAAAATATAACTATATTGTGATCACTGTTACCGAGGTTTTCACGAACCTTGACGTCCCCAACAAGCTCTGCATTATTAGAAATGACCAGATCCAACAGAGCTTCACCACTAGTCGGGTCTTCCACAAACTGGCCCATAAAATTTTCCTGCAACAGGTTGAGGAAATGACTCCCCTTTGCAGTTGAAGCCGAACCATGACACCAATTAATATTCCGGTAATTACTGACCTTCCATCTCCTCAGTTATATTGGGGGGTCTATAGATTCCACCAAAAGTATTTTTTTCAGTGTTTTCCTCCCTTTGTAATTCCACCCGCAAGGTTTCAACCTCCTCACAATCTTCACCCTCTAATGTCTCGTTCACACTCACCTTCATATCACTTCTCACATACAGACATACACCACCACCTTTCCTGTTTGTCCTGTCTTTCCGAAACAGTGTAAACCCCTGTAGATTTACAGCCTAGTCGTGTGAAGAGTCTAGCCATGTTTCAGCAACACCCACTATATCTATATTTTCTTCCAGTACCAAGGCCTCCAGCTCCCCAATTTTGCTTGCTAGGCTTCTGCCATTTGTGAACATACACTTTAACCCCTTCCCGCCGCAGGCCTTTTTCAGATTTAATTTTCATTTTTTCCTCCCCACCTTCCAAAAGCCATAACGTCTTTATTTTTCCGCCGATATAGTACTATGAGGGCTTGATTTTTGCGGGACGAGTTGTAGTGTTTCGTAGCTCCATTTATTTTGCCATATAATGTACTAGGAAACAAGGAAATAATTATGTGTGGGGTAGAAAATGAAAAAAACAGCGATTCCTGCATGTTTTTTTTTTGCGCTGTTTTTACAGAATTTATTGTGCAATTAAAACAACATGTTAACTTAATTCTGTGGGTCAATGCAATTACGGCGATACCAAATATATATAGTTTTTTCTATATTTTACTACTTTTACAAGTAAAAACCTTAGTGTAATAAAGAAAATTTATTTTGTGTCGCCAAATTCCGAGAGCTATAACCTTTTTTATTTTTACGTTGATTAAGTGGTATGAGGGCTTATGTTTTGCGGGATAAGCTGTAGTTTTTAATAATACCATTTTGGTGTACATGCGACGGTTTGATCACATTTTATTTGATTTTTTGTGGGAGATTAGGTGACCAAAAAATAGACATTCTGGCATTTACAATTTTTTTTTTACGGCGTTCGCCGTGCGGGTTAAATAATGATAAATTGTAATAATTCAGACTTTTACGGACGCGGCGATACCAATTATGTTTTTTTTTTTTTTTATTCTCTAGGGGAAAAATGGGAAAAGGTTTTTTTTTTAACTTTTTAATTTAAAAAATTTTTTTTTACATAAAAAAAAACCTTATTTAACAAATTATTACTTTTTTTATTAGTCCCTCTAGGGATACCAGCTATTGTAAGATCGCTTGCATGATATGCTGCAATACTGATGTTTTGCAGTAAATCGTGATTCTGACAGGCATCTACTAAGCCCTGCCTGAGGCAGGGCTTAATAGGTGCACAAAGATGTGGGTTTTAAATTCTTTAGTATTATTGTATTCGATGCCAGGGGCTGAGTGCGTGCAACGTTTCGGTCAGGAGACCTTCATCAGGCACTTGATCTCACTGGGCGTTGGTGTATCCTGTTGTTAGGCGCTGTCATCATTATGGCGGCTTACCGCTTGTTTTTGGCACGCACTCAGCCCCTGGCATCAAATACAATAAAACTAAAGAATTTAAAACCCACATTTTGTGTGCCGAATACTTCTTTAAATACGATTGGGTTGGGACCCTATTCGTGCACCTTCTTTGGTCTAGTGCATGCTGAAACAATATCCACCAGGTGCACAATGATGGCGGACCTGGGGGCAGTCATAGCAACCATCACCCCCCCCCACGTGATTGCGTTGCGGGGGGAGAGATGTGCTGTTAGAGGGGGTCGCCCCCTCTTTCTAACGATTCAAGTGCTGCAGTCGCTATTGACCACAGCATTAAACGAGTTAAACTAGCGGGATGGCGCTCGAGCACGATGCCGCTCATTACTCTGAAGTGTCGGCTGTAACAAACAGCCGACACCCGCATCGTATGGAGCGAGTTCACTCCGTGAGCCCGCTCCATACTTCCCCTACCCAACTTTGGCGTATGAATACGTCAAATGTCGGGAAGGGGTTAACGTCCCTTTAAATGTTTCACTTTCAGTATCAGAAATGTGATTATTTGACAGTATTTGGGCATTTTTATTTTCATTGCTGTTTTGTATTGAAAGGATCTCCTTATCTTGTTGCCTAGTCCTCTCCCCACACTCTGTTTCTCCCCCCACCAATACACCGTGTTCCAAATTATTATGCACATTTAAGTGTCATAAACATTTAATTATTAGTTTTTCAACTAAACTCATGGATGGTATTGTGTCTTAGGGCTCTTTGGATCATTGTAATCAATCTCAGACACCTGTGATAATTAGTTTTCAAGGTGTGCCCAATCAAAGGAAAACTACTTAAGAAGGACGTTCCACATTATTAAGCAGGTCACAGGTTTCAAGCAATATGGGAAAGAAAAAGGATCTCTCTGCTGCTGAAAAGCGTGAAATAGTGCAATACCTTGGACAAGGTATGAAAACATTGGGTATTTCAAGAAAACTTAAGCGTAATCATCGTACTGTGAAAAGATTTGTGGCTGATTCAGAGCAGAGACGGGTTCGTTCAGATAAAGGCATAATGAGGAAGGTTTCTGCCAGACAAATTAATAGGATTAGAAGAGCAGCTGCTAAAATGCCATTGCAAAGCAGCAAACAGGTATTTGAAGCCGTTGGTGCCTCTGGAGTCCCGCAAACCTCATGGTGTAGGATCCTCCAGAGGTTTGCAAGTGTGCATAAAGCTATTATTCGGCCACCCCTA
The DNA here is from genome assembly GCF_050947455.1 of Rhinoderma darwinii. NCBI lineage: Eukaryota > Metazoa > Chordata > Amphibia > Anura > Rhinodermatidae > Rhinoderma > Rhinoderma darwinii. Next base: position 368,682,248 of record NC_134688.1, read on the forward strand.
AACAATGCTCACAAGCAGAAACGGTTGCAGTAGGCTCAGAAATACATGAAGACTAATTTTCAAACCGTGTTGTTTACTGTTGAGTGCCGTGCAACCCTGGATGGTCCAGATGGATGGAGTAGTGGATGGTTGGTGAATGGCCACCATGTCCCGACAAGGCTGCGACGTCAGCAAGGAGGTGGCGGAGCCATGTTTTGGGCTGGAATCATGGGGAGAGAGCTGGTAGGCCACTTTAGGGTCCCTGACAGTGTGAAAATGACCTCTGCAAAGTACGTAGAGTTTATGACTGACCACTTTCTTCCGTGGTACAAAAAGAAGAACCGTGCCTTCCGTAGCAAAATTATCTTCATGCATGACAATGCACCATCTCATGCTGCAAAGAATACCTCTGTGTCATTGGCTGCTATGGACATAAAAGGAGAGAAACTCATGGTGTGCCCCCCATGTTCCCCTGACCTCAACCCTATTGAGAACCTTTGGAGCAAAATATCTATGAGTGTGGGAGGCAGTTCACATCAAAACAGAAGCTCTGGGAGGCTATTCTGACATCCTGCAAAGATATTCAAGCAGAAACTGTCCAAATACTCACAAATTTAATGGATGCAAGAATTGTGAAGGAGATATTAAAGAAGGGGTCCTATGTTAACATGTAACTTGGTCTGCTAAGTTTTTTTTGATTGAAAGTACTTTTGATTTCTGTAAATATGTCCTCCTGATGCTGCAAATTCAACAAATTACCATTTTAGTTCTCTTTACAACCTTTAAAATGTTTTGATCTCTGTTGTGCATAATAATTTGAAACAGTGCATTTTGAGTTTTTTACTTCTACATTTTTTTTTATCTGTTATCATTAGGAGATTTGCTCAATAAAACTTGCATTATACTCCAACGGTTGATGGCTTGAAGATTATACTGACTGTCATTTGCATCGACTATTTAGGAAAATCAGCGAAAAATAACATTTGCATAATAATTTGGAACGCGGTGTATGTACTGAACTTTGTTCTGGTGCTGTATAAATGTACTGAGCTTGGTTCTGGTACCATATTTATTAATGTGTTTCTTCCAGTGCACACAGTGAATATGCCTGCCTATGATGATAAATGTGCACAAATAGGCCTATAATGAATGAGTGTAATATAGTGAGTGCAGCTAGATAGGTGTCATGAGGCGGGGTGTGGACCCACTGGCACGTACCGCGTAGCGGGATGACAGCTGGCCAAAAAGGTATGGTACAGAGTCTATAGTCCAGAAAAGGGTACGTGAGGCAGTGTAGACAGTAGCAAGGCTGGGACAATGCAGCAGGTAGACATCAGGCGTGGAATAGTAGAACAGGCGTGGAGATGAAGCACAACACGACAACAGTTCAGCACGGCAGTAGACCAGGATGGTACAGATAGCACTGGAAACAGGATACAAGATACAGGAATGGGAAACACTGGGAAGCTGGAAGACACTTTGCAGACCATTTGCAAGACAGACTAAGGGAAAAAATAATACTCATGTGAGGATAAGAAGGGCGGTAACCCTCTTATAGTCCAGGAGTTCATATGTTGATGATGATGATTTTCAGGCGTACGCGCTCGTGCCCGCTCCCTCCAGGAGACAGGCTTGATATCCGGAAGTGAGTGCCGGCGCCTCACAGGGGGACGACGCAGCACAGCTGCAGGACGTCCATGGCCGCGGTTATCAAGGGGTAAGTTAGAACGACAGACTGCGGCCAGAGACATTACAATAGGTAGGCTATGTATCTGCTTGTATACACTGTAGATTTTATGCAGAATGTGTTTAGGATTTTTATAAAGCCTATATACTTGTATTAAACAGATTTCCATAACATCTAAACATAGAAATGATATTGTTTTTTTTTTGCTTTCTGTCATCTATCACCCTTAAGGGTGTGTGGGACCGCCATTTCACTTTTTCCCTTAGGCAGCAGAAAGGCTAGGCACAGCCCTGGAGAGCATACACAGCAGAGTGGAAAGGGGAGAAATCCACACACTCTTCAGCACAAGAGAGAAGAAATCCCTCATGGACTGTAGAAGGGGATTGTAGTACAGGAATGAAGCTGGGCTGATACATGAGAGATAGTGAAGGCAGCAGCATCCTGAAGTCCAGGACCTCACCTCCAACATGTACTGTAATCCTATCATGTGTGATACTTTCTACTGAGCCAATGGATCTAATCCTGTCATGTGTGATACTGTCTACTGAGCCAATGTATCTAATCACTGGCGTAGCTATAGGGGTCGCAGCGGTCGCACTTGCGACCGGGCCCCTAAGCCTGGGGGGCCCACAGGCCCCCCTCGCCACACTTAGATAAATCTTTACACAGCGCAGGAGCAGGAGCTTGTGTGTATCAGCGTGTGTACTCCCCCTCCCTTCATGTGCTATGAGGCACTGGATTGGAGGAGACGGGAGGAGGAGTCTAGTTACACACACTGCCGCACGCTGTGTAAGGAGAAGCTCATGTCTCATCGCAGCTCGTTTCCCCCACATCCATGTGAGTTCTGGACAGGCGTTACTCATACAGTTACATTGTCTTTAGTGGTTTTCCCTATACTGGGTTTGATCTTTGCTGTCTCTCTCTGTTCTTTCTATCCTGCCAATAGAGGACAGAACGGGAGGATTCAGCAGTGAGAGCGCAGACAGGACACTGATAATTCATTACAGGACAGCTCAGCCTCCAGTTATCGGGAAGACACTGATAAGGGGGCTAGAGGTTACTGTGGGTCATGAATGATTGCACATTACTGGAGGTCTGGAGCTGTGCTGTAATGTGAACACACAGCTTTGCTATGCCAGTGTCCATTAGCAAGCTATAGATAATAAAGAGGCTGTTCCTACAGGTTTATTAGATAATATCTAGTAACAGCGGCATTTTCTTAAGTTTTTTTTTGCCAGAATCATAAATTATCACCTATCCTTAGGATAAGTGATCATTTTGTTATCGCTGGGACCCCCACCAATCATGAGAACTGGGGTCCCGAACCCCCCATTCCTCCTCACTGTAAGCAGGACATTGAATGGAGCAGTGGTCGTGCATGCACTCTACTGATCCATTCAAAGTCTATGGGAATGACAGAAACAGCCGAGTACAGCGCTCGGCTGTTTACGTCATTGTCATAGACGGTGAATGGAGCGGCGGGCGTATGCTCAACAGCCACTCCATTCAAGCTCCTCTTTACTGCAGGGGTGCAGTGAGGAGGATCTGACGGTTTTGGACCCCTGGTCTCACAATCGCCTCCAGCAATAAGAAAATTCTCAAATATACTGTGGATAGGTGATAATTTATGATTCTGGGAAAAACATTTTAAATATGTTGCAATTAATAAAATTATCAACTGCCCAGGTGGAATTTATCCTGTGTAGGAGGACATAGGGGGCAGCAATCGCTTTGTGGGGGCAAAAAACTTGGTATTATTACTATATAAGGCCCAAAAAAGGTATTATGATTTTGTGGTGGGTCACTATTACTTTGTAGGGCACAAAAGGGGTCACTAGTACAGTTTGGGGCACAAATGGGGCCACTATTAAGGTGGAGGGGGCACTAATAGGGCTATTGGGGCTAGCAGCATAATTTGTAGTTTGTGTAAAGAGACAAGTTATGGCTGGAAGAAGTCATGCCGGTCTGGCCTGGATAGAGACGAAAAGGGAAATCGGAGAAGACGTCTCCTGTGAGTCACGGGATACAACTGTAGTGTATTAATTTTTCACTGTGTAGAGCTGGTATATGACCATTATTTGTTGACTTCATTATTTAGGTATACTATCATGCATAGAACTGCGCCGCTGTAAGCCTGCTGTGTTATAAAAGTTGTTTTATTAGTCTCCGATGTATATATTTTTGTTTTGAGGGGGAAGCAAAACATACGAGTTGTGCCACTGATCTTTTAAGACAGTAAGAACCTCCCTGGCGGCTAGTGCTACATTGATGGGTTACTTTAGAGACCCAGCAATGCAGCTGAAAGTTAGGGTATGTTCACACGGCCTATTTTCGGATCGTTTTTTGGGCCGTAAACGCCCGAAAAATCGGAAGCACAACGCCACCAAACATCTGCCAATTGATTTCAATGGCAAAAATGGTGTTCTGTTACGATGGTCCTTTTTTTTGCCCGGCCGTTTTTCAAAACGGCCACGTGAAAAAATCGCAGCGAAAAAGAAGTGCAGGTCACTTCTTCTGACGTTTTGGAGCTGTTCTTCATTGACTATTGAAAACAGCTTAAAAAACGGCCGTAAAAAACGCAGCGACAAGCGCGAGTGGCTTAAAAAACGTCTGAAAATCAGGAGCTGATTTTCCTTGAAAACTGCTCCGTATTTTCAGACATTTTTGTGTTTGCGTGTGAACATACCCTAAAAGGGAAGATGCGTAGGGGGGCCCAAACTGAACTTTTGCACCTGGGCCCATGAGCCCTTAGCTACGCCCCTGTATCTAATACTATCATGTGTGATACTGTCTGCTTGGACTCTGTATTGAGCCTATCGTGAGTGAACTGTACCGTATAAATGTATAAGTAGCTGGAATCCATAATAATTCAACAGAATCTAACCCTCAATCTGAGCCATGACTCAGATACAATCTATTATGTTGCAGAAATTAGTTTTATGCTAATTTTTAGGGTTCAGAGAATGATGTGTGCTGAACCAATAAAAATGCACAAGTTACCATAAGAGAAGTTTCTAATAAGAACAAAAACACCTCAAATATTTATAGTTGTTTTTTTTTTTGTAAATTAACTAGTCAGAACCACATACTAAAAAAATAGCCTAAAACAAATACATAACACAATTAAATAAATAAATAAAATAAGATACAGTGATCTGCAAACATCTACCAAATTTTGTTTAATAAAAATGTTGCTGAATCAAACTTAAATATAAATAATAACTTCTTCATCTATTATGTGGGGGTCCACAGCAACTTTTGCAAAGTGATGGCTTGCAGCAATGTGCATGGTGCGTACTTGCATCTCAATTGCCCCTTGCTCAGCAACATGGTACGAACATCATATTATCATGCAGAGGATAAAAACAAAATAATTCCTATATTCTTATGCACTGACAGATGTTGAAAATTTAACATTACAACATAAATCCCCTATTACTATTTTAGCTTTTTCTCTTTTTCAGAAGCAATTTCAAGCATCTATCAGTCATTCATGAGATTATGACCAGATATTTCAACCCAAAACATTTCCTTTGCTGTATGATGTAGTACAGTACATGTTGAAAGTCGAAACAAGTGACTATAATGGGAGTACTTTTCTTTAAAAACCTGTTTTCCCTTAATGCACATACAAAATATCTATATATACTGCACTGTTGTGTAAAACTGATGCAACAAGAATTATGTTTATTCCATTTTTTATAAATATTTATAGTCCTATTAGAGGACTTTTACTTTTGATCCTTGATGAACATCCTGACAATTGCAATAGTCTAACCCGACTATTTACACTCACGACCAAACTTCATGCAACTTAGAGAATTTTTTAAAAAGAAAAAATATGTATGAAATGCTGATCCTAGCAGAGACGTATACACAAAATATCAAGCATGTCTACATTTACAAGAGCTTGTACAAATGTGATAAATTTACATATTGCACACCTAAACAGCTACAGTACTAACAATTTTTTATTATTATTCAAGACACAACATGCCATTCTTTATAAATACAACTCAATAAGGTACACTCAGGGCACATTCACACGTGGCGGAATTGCTGTTGAATTCCGCTGCGGACAGTCCACAGTGGAATTCTACAGTAGCCGTTTTTTACATTTGTTTCTATACATTTCTAGGAAAGTTGGTTCAGACGTTGCAGAAAATAACTGTGCGGAAATCAGGCTGTGGTGCAGAATTTTCCCTTCGCAGCAGAGGCGTAGCTAGGTTCTTCAGCACCCGGGGCAAAGATTCAGTTTGGCGCCCCCCCCACCTCTTTCCCGACATCTCCTTCCCCCTCGCCGTGTTTGTTTTCTCTACCAATCGACGTGTCATTTCTTTTTATGTAACGCGAGCATAAAATTATTTGTACATTTCACAAGCAATATGGTTCTATACACAACACCAGATCCAAGCTCGGTACATATATACAGCCCCAGAACAAATACAGCTCAATTTAGTGCAACCCCTGCCGTATAGGTTTGTACGGCGTAAAACTACAGCTCCCAGCATAGCCCGAACAATGGTAAGGATATGCTGGGAGATGCCGTTCCACAAAAAATAAATCCTATCATAATCATACCACCCATCATCTCGCTGCAGATCATACAGTGACTACAGCGCTGATTAGAGGCAGAGTGAACATTTACATTAAGTGACTCACCGGTGACGTCTCAGATTCTAGTTCTTTTTCTCCATTTGGTCCAGACCTCTATGATGACTTCTCCCGATCCATTTCTGCAGTTTGCCGCTCACATGTCTTCAGCTTCTCACTTTTCCAACATTTCTGCACCTATAAATAAATATAAAGTTATCATTATACCACACACTACGCCCCTAAATATAATAGTGCCATACACTGCACCTCTAATTATAATAGCACCATACACCGTGTCCCACACACACACTGTGCCCCCTGTAGATAGTGCCTGCCATAGAGCCCCCTGTAGATAGTGCCTGCCATAGAGCCCCTGTAGATAGTGCCCCCATATAGACCACCCTTGTATATAGTGTCCCACAAATAACTCCCCCTATAGTGCTCTACAGATAGCCCACCCTTGTATATAGCCCGCCCTTGTACATATAGTCCACCCCTGTATATAGTGCTCCACTAGTGTAGCGCCCATGGCCGCGGGCCGTCGGGTTCACTCATCTCCCGACGCCCGCAGCCATGGATCTGTGAGCGCTGGCCTCCGTCTCCCTCCTAGGAGATGCCAGTGCTCGCTTCCGCTCCGTCCGCTCCGTCCGCTTAAAGGGCCAGCGCGCGCACATGGAATCAATTATCATTAACCCACGTGATTCCCTGGTCTATAAGAATGCCCCAGCCCTTCTGATCCTTGCCTGAGCGTTGTTAGCCTTTCCCTGTCTGTCTCGCAAATGGTCCCTTAGTGTCTCCCGTTCCTGCTGTTACCCGTGCCCTGTTACCGTTCCTGTATTCCGTATTGTTCCTGTGCCGACCCGTGTTCAAGTGTCATCTGCCACGTCAAGTGCCATCTGCCACGTCAAGTGCCATCTGCCACGTCAAGTGTCATCTGCCACGTCAAGTGCCATCTGCCACGTCAAGTGCCATCTGCCACGTCAAGTGCCATCTGCCACGTCAAGTGTCATCTGCCACGTCAAGTACCATCTGCCACGTCAAGTACCATCGGCTCATCGGATACTGCCCGCCACGTCTGGTGCCTGTCTCCATCCGTGCTGAGACCACAGTCACCGCCCGGACTATTACAGGTACCTAAACATTACTGTCTGCTATCTACTTTCACATAGACTGTGACCTGGTCAGCTGCCTCCCCGCTACGGCGGAGCGGCCTAGTGGGTCCACAAACCCAGTGCCCGTGACAACTAGATAGTCCACCCCTGTATATAGTGCTCCACAGATAGCCCACCCCTGTATATACTATATACAAGGGTGGGCTATCTGTGGAGCACTATATACAGGGGTGGACTATATGTACAAGGGGGCTATATACAGGGGTGGGCTTTCTGTGGAGCACTATAGGGGGGAGCTATTTGTGGGATACTATATACAGGGGTGGGCTATATCTACAGGGGGACTATATACAGGGGTGGTCTATATCTACAGGGGGACTATATCTACAGGGGGACTATATACAGGGGTGGGCTATCTACAGGGGGACCATATCTCCAGGGGGACCATATCTACAGGGGGACCATATCTACAGGGGGACCATATCTACAGGGCGACCATATCTACAGGGGGACCATATCTACAGGGCTGGGCTATATCTACAGGGCTGGGCTATATCTACAGGGCTGGGATACACACAGGGGGGCTATATATACAGGGGTGGGCTATACACAGGGGGGCTATATCTACAGGGGTGGGCTATACACAGGGGGGCTATATCTACAGGGGTGGGCTATCTACAGGGGGACCATATCTACAGGGCTGGGCTATATCTACAGGGCTGGGCTATATCTACAGGGCTGAGATACACACAGGGGGGCTATATATACAGGGGTGGGCTATACACAGGGGGGCTATATCTACAGGGGTGGGCTATATACAGGGGTGGGCTATATACAGGGGAATATATCTACAGGGGGCTATATCTACAGGGCTGGGCTATATCTACAGGGCTGGGATACACACAGGGGAGCTATATATACAGGGGTGGGCTATACACAGGGGGGCTATATCTACAGGGGTGGGCTATATACAGGGGTGGGCTATATACAGGGGAATATATCTACAGGGGGCTATATCTACAGGGCTGGGCTATATCTACAGGGCTGGGCTATATACAGGGCGACTATATCTACAGGGGGGGCTATATACTGGGATGGGCTATCTATGGAGCACCATATACAGGGTTGGGCTATATCTACAGGGGGCTATATACTATATAGCCCACCCCTGTATATGGTGCTCTATAGACAGCCCACTCCAGTATATAGCCCCATGTAGATATAGTCCCCCTGTATATAGCCCCCCTGTAGATATAGTCCCCCTGTAGATATAGTCCCCCTATATATATAGCCCAGCAGATATAGTCCCCCTGTATATAGCCCTGTAGATATAGTCCCCCTGTGTATAGCCCCCATGTAGATATAGTCCCCCTGTATATAGCCCAGCCCTGTAGATATAGTCCCCCTGTATATAGCCCAGCCCTGTAGATATAGTCCCCCTGTAGATAGACACCCCCCGTAGATAAAATCCCCCGTGTAGACAAAGTCCCCCCCGCAGATACAGCCACACTTCTATCACAATTTAAAAAAAAATAGCAAACTCACCTTATTCCCGCTCCCACGCCGTCCGGCAGCCATGGAGACCTGCTCTCTTCTGCGCAGGTCTCCAGGGGGTTGAACACAGCGTCTATGAAAGGCGCTGATTGGCTGGGCAGGATGACTTTCCCTGCCAGTCAGTCAGTGCCTTTCATCGACGGAAGCGTCACTGGTACAAAAGGTACCAGTCGCTTCATTCGTGGAAAGGCGCTGAATGCGACACAGGTACAATTATAGTGCAGGAGGAGGGGGCGCTGGCGCCCCCCTCTGAACTGCGCCCGGGGCACATGCCCCGCTTGCCCCCCCCCCTAGCTACGCCCCTGCTTCGCAGCATGCTCATGATGTTGCGGAGGAGAAGCGGAATTTCACTGAAGATTTCAGCCTTTGCAATGCAAAAACTGAAATCTGTGGCAAGTCCGCTGTGATATCTGCAACGTCTGAATTACCTGTCAAATATGCAAATGTTGGTGCAGATTCGTTGCATAATTGCCCCAAATCTGCACCAACATTTGCAGCAGAAAAATTCTGCCACCTGTGAACGTCCCTTATAACCACTTTTATACAATTTTGCATCAGTTATTAAAAAAAGAGCAAGTTGTACGGAACTTATACATACCACACATGTCTCTCTGTTCTCTGCTCTCCCATAGGTCTTTTTAAATCAAAGTAGAAACGGATCCTGGAACAAGGACGAAGAGAAATAGGGTCTGTTCCTATGTCCTGTTCCTAGGGTCTGTGGTGTGAAACCAGTCTTATATAATCACTGTATGGCATTATTATTTATTCTACTGTTTAGTCAATGACATTAAGCAAAATTAGAACCTATCTGGTTGAAAAAAAATTGTCAATACGCATTGAAGAAGCACCTTTTTCATATCAGCCGTGTTATCAAAATTCTCTAAAGATAATCCTGCTCATAGGCATGTACTGTATAATCTTTTTTATGAAGGTCTCAGAGAGCTCTTTGGATGTAAGCATAGTGATACCACAAATTTTAATGGGGTTTTTCAGAACCTGACATGTAATGTTCAATCACCTACAACTGCCAATACAAGAAAATTTTCAAATTACTCACGCTGGAGAATCTGTACGGTTTTCCCAATCGCATCGTGGGTCACGTGATGCCAACCTCATCCGATTTTCACTCTTCCGGGGAATTCCCATCTGTTCAGTGTCCACACTTCCTTCTGGCCTGCTCAATGTACGGAGCATCATTACTGACGTAATGTACAAGGGTGGGGGCTGGATACGCTCAATCATTCACAGAGCATATGTGGTTCAAACAAACTGTTGCCTCCACGCATGCTCAATCCATTGCCTCCACTGCACCTGCGTGAGTATTCTTTCGTCACTGAAGCCTTGCTGGCTACACTGCGCCTGCACCATTCCCAGTGACCAATGGAGCACCAATGTGCAGTCTTTGTGAGAAAAGAGGAGGTGTGCTAAGTGGGTCTAGAGCTGGCTGAAATACCAGCTCTATGCATTGTGGTAAATGTAGTCTAAGGCCTTATTCACACAAACGTGTGTGTTTTGCGCGTGCAAAAAACGCTGCGTTTTTTTGCGCGTTGCTGTTCCGTGTGTCATTGTCAGGTCCGTATTTCACACCGAATAACCACCTCTGTAAATTGAAAGCTGAAGGCATGCCTGGAGCGAAGTACACCACACAGATGTTTGGTACACAGCTTCCCTCTCAGCCAGGAGGAAGACTGAAAACTCTTTATTCAGAATAAAGAAACACAGAAAGAGACACATGCCTCCTCCCCAGAGATGTGGGAGTGCCCAAACCCCCACAAGTTTCTCAGACTCACTCTTCTTGCATTCCAGGGGGCGGTGTCTTCCATAGGTGTGTCCGACATGAACAAAGAACTTGTTATATATATCAGTATATTACACAAAGAACTGAAATGTATATACATATGTGTGAGGATAATATTTTTCAAACAATACACATAGTATTGATCCCTGACAGTCCCCCCTAAAAATATTATTACTCTATCCCTGAGTCTTGCCTAGCAACCTACCACTCACCACTCGAACCAGGCGGGTAGGGGTTTTGGATTTCTTCACCAGCTTGAGACGAGCTACTCCTGATGAGTAACCCCCCTTTGTACCTGGACTTCTAAGGTGTCGGAGTGGTCCTAACTTTCCCTATTCTCCTCAGGATACAGGATGGTTGTCTTGATATAATCTACAAACCGCTGCTGGTTGTAATATATATATATAATTAATCCGGTCTACATTTTATTAATGGTAACAACTGTCGCACTGTCACTTACTGTCCTAATGGGACTTTTACCCCTGCAGATATAACAGGTCATGGGCAGCACAGTGACCTTCACCTCACACCTCCACACAAAACTCCTCAGATTGTAATTTGCAGCACCGTGGCATATTTACACACATTATAATTATAAACCTCAGACATTATAAACAATAGGGCCTCAACTAATAATCATAATGCTATCACCCTCAGGTTTCGGGTCCCATCAGTTCATTGCCAGTCCTGTACACCATCGTCTTCTTCTTCTCCTGTCTTCTACACTTCACTGACTGTCAACCTCAGGGTAACCCACACAATTGTGGAGTCAGACTACGTTGGTGTCCAGTGGGGGAGTTATTATTACCCCCTCCTAGCCACTTACTTATCAAAACACTTGATCCTGCTGACGGATTCACTCAGGTCTTTGGTCTTTACTTTGATCTTTGCTGATGTCATCAGGACTCGGTTTGGTCCTTCTCATCTGTCCGACACCGTCTCCTTTAGTTTACGTCATCAGGCTGTACATAGCACCTCATGCTGTGAGCCTGGGGTGAGATCCAACGTAGGCGGATTAGTGGAGTTGTATTGTGACTATCAAACCCTCCGCATCTGTACTCTTCCTCTGGTAAGTTACTTGTCTGGGCGGCCGCTTAGAATTGTGACACTGCCGTCAGTTCATGATAAACGCGTTGTAGTGGCTCAGGCTGCGCCTGCCGCATCTCAGTGATGGAGTTCATCGTGTTAAAAGTCTTTTAGTTCATATTTACTGGCACTTGCTGGGGACCCCCAACTCTTGTCAATTGTTAAAATAAATACTAATCTGGTGATAACATCATCCGCATACACTATAAACGTTGTTCTAAGTACATACAATAATGTCAGGCCCTTAAATGACATCAAACACCTTTATATATATATATATATATATATATATATATATATATATATATATATATAAGGAAAAACTTATCTGTTCCAATGGACAGGGCACCTAGAATATGTGTGATTATTGGGTACATTTCATTTGCACTTGGTGATACTCTTTCAGCCGGATTTGTACCTTGATCTCAGCTGATTGCCTAGAACATCTCCACCTCACTCACAGAAACATACACAGATTCCACATGTTTATTTGACAAGTGTCTCAAACCAATTTTTCCTTACTCTAATCTGGTTTGTTCTACCTGGGAAGGCCTCTCAAGGTCGGTTCTCTTCGTGGGAGGCAGGTATGATAAGGTTGGCACCGGTCTGTCAGGACTGTTCTGTAGGCAAATCAAACAGCTCTAACAGAATTTAGCAGCGACAGCTGTAAAACCTGGTACATACCAATTAGATCTTACCAAATCGATCCTTGCAGTCTTGGGGCATATGTGAGGCCATACACCATCAATGAAAGTGCCATCAAGAGTGCCTTGGGTGTTACCGGTTCACCTTCCCTTATCCGTCCACATTCTGTTAGAATCTGGTTCTCACGCCTTCCGCTTCCAGTTGGACTCTTCCTGTGGAGAACAAGCTTTTTCATTGTATAAACATTAATTGATCTTAATCAAATAATTAATTTGAAGAAAAACATTAACAATGACAGATTTATTTTAAACGTTCAAACTGGTCAGTAACTAAAACTTACAAACTGATTCTTCTTCTTTATATACATATCTATACTTACACATATACACTGCACAGAATTCTCTGCCCTAAAATTTTCCTTTCACAATAACAACAAAAATAAACAAATAAAAATGTTTTCGCATGGGAATATTCCGCTTCTGTACCTTTTATCTGACGCATGACTCTAATAGTCCAATGCTAAGGCTGGTCCAGAACTTTACATAAGAACTTAACCTCAGTATTTAATATTCCCACAACACTTCTTAAATACAATTATTAAAACAAACTAACTTTGGGATAATATCTGGACAACTGCTGACATCTTATCATTGTACAAACATCAGGTCAATACTTGGGATAACATTGTTCCCCCGTCACTTACACACAACATCTGCAGTGGGGAAGATACAGGCCGGGCTTCAGGCCCCCCCTGAGAACAGGTCTACACACATGAGCACATTGTCATACACTTCTACCTTGGGTAGTTGTATGTTCTGCAGTCGCTGGGACTGTTAATCTGGCCGGGCTGCACTTTTCACAGGTACCTTTGCAGTTTTACCTATGTCACGCCGTGCGCACATCACGGCGGCTGCTACAAACCTAGTGGTGGCATTATTGTATCCAGGGACAAGCCAATTTACTGACACCTGGCTGCGCATATCCTTGTTGTCAGGTCTGTCTTCTCTCGCTCTCTCAATTGGCTTACCCGATGATCCAATAAAGTTCCTACTACCAATGGCCCATAATTGTGGGCGATGCCAAAAGCGTACCTAGAGTCAGTGTAAATGTCGGCCGTCTTACCTTCTGCCAGGTTACAAGCCTCAGCGAGCACCTCCAACTCCGCTCCTTGAGATGAACAAGAAGGTGAGAGTGGTTTCTGGATGATTTACCTGGTGCCTCGTATCCTGTCTTGTACATACTGTATAATAAAATATCTCTTTATTACAAATTTACATTAGAAACCCATGTCAAATATATATAGAACATCTCAAAGGGCTGCCGTGTTCATCCTCTAAAATAAAACCAAATGTTATACACTTCTCCACACTCATCTGATAATCCAGAATACTTTGAGAATCTCACTTTTATCAGGTTCTGCAAATACTTGATTAATACAAAAACAAATAAAAATAAAACATTCCTAAAAACTTTACGTCAAATTAACAATGTCCAGACAAGTTTTTTATTTTTTTCCTTTTCCCCCATCTAAATCTGTAAAGATTCATCTGTGAGTGACATCACCTCGCTTCCTGTGTAACTTTGCTGGAGGGGGATGGTCTCTTACACATTTTTAGATCTCCTGAAACCAAATTAATTAACTCAAAACAAACCAAAATTGTACCTGATCAGTTCCTTTACCATTCCCCCCTTTGTGGACTCTGCGAAAGTAATGTAGCAGAGTTCAAAACTACATCTCAACATAACAAAGTCTGGCACTCTATCTGTGCGGCACTAGTTTAACCCCCTGTAATGTACAACAGCCTGAAACAAAAATGACTTTTTCCTGACGAAAATACATTTGATCTTTACAATGACATAACTCATGTGTGAAATAAAAAACAAAACAATTGTAGTTAGTTATTCAATAAAACAGAAAATATTATCTCTGATAACATTAATTACTGCAAACCAATAAACTGTATATAAAAATAGGGAACGGTGGGGGCACATACATTTTCAAAACCCCGTGTCTCACAGTATCTGTAGTTTAATACATCTGAATTAACATCAAAACCCATGAAATCTGATCACATCATAACACATAAATATCGTAACTTTTATAAACAACAGCGCATGCGCAAAGAGAAGAAATTTATTTAGGTTTGTAGACATTACTGATATATATATATCTCTCAGCAGTGCATATTGTAATCCCTTTGTCTCATCAGCCCCCCCCCCCTCCTCCTCCCAAACACAGCATACTACACTACAGGGGAGGGGGGTCACACACTCATTTCTCACAGCTTCTAGTCTCACAATCTTAACACTTTCAATGCCGGCAAAACAACATACGTATCTGCAATCATTCATCACACCATTGTATAGGAATTATCTACGTTCAAAACATCAACCACATAATTTGTAACAGTACAATCTATCGGCCACCATCTCTATATTATGATGACGTGTTGTTTCATCAGTGAACTAGACTGGAACTTCTGTAAATAGAAAAAATACTACAAATGACAAAATTAACAAGGCGATTATTTCATACTGATTTGGTTGGGCCGGGCGTGGCCACATCAGGGGTGGGTGGTGGGGGGCAGCCTCTCCCATTGGAAACACATTGCGCAGATGTGAAGGGGGGGTTTCCCACCCACAATGAGGACACACTCAACATGAGGTACGGAAGCCATTACCGGGCGTCGGCTGGTCCTGTGTTTTCTAATACATATAACATACAATACCTTTCTTATTCCTAACTTCCATTCACTTCACCAAATCATGAATAGGATCGGGTGATCCTGATGATTTGAATATGGACAGTAAACCATCCATTCTAACAGTCTATATTATACACGTAACTTATATAACAATTTTTGGTCTACAACTCTCTGGTCTGGCCACTATATTTACCTACAAATCTATTACACGTCTTATCACACGTCTTATCAGTGCATCATTGCACCCCGCGTGCCCGCGTCTCACGTCTTATCACACATGTACTTATGCCCGCGTGCCTATCCACGACTTATCACACATGTACTTATGCCCACGTGCCCCTGTATAAGACAGGTTATAATACTATCCATGACTTATCACACATATATATTGTGTCCGCGTATTTTCTATCTAGTCCCTAATTACCCAGAGGATGGTTAGTCGGGCGCGACTAAGGTCTCACAGGTTTTTGACTTCACAGCGGAAAATATCACCTCTGTCGCCTGAGATAATCCAGGAAATCAACAAAAGGGTTCTACAGATCGCCACAAGACTGTCCACTAACACAGATAAGACGAAGATTTATAAAATCAATTTGCTTACTGTGTTATTGCGGAGGTGATCATATTCCTTCAGTGGGCAACTTTGAGTTATCTGTTTCACCCTGTGATTGTCGATTGTCCGGATTTTGATATTTCCTCAAGTGAGGTCCCATCTGGGGTGCCAAATGTCAGGTCCGTATTTCACACCGAATAACCACCTCTGTAAATTGAAAGCTGAAGGCATGCCTGGAGAGAAGTACACCACACAGATGTTTGGTACACAGCTTCCCTCTCAGCCAGGAGGAAGACTGAAAACTCTTTATTCAGAACAAAGAAACACAGAAAGAGACACATGCCTCCTCCCCAGAGACGTGGGAGTGCCCAAGCCCCCACCATTTTCTCAGACTCACTCTTCTTGCATTCCAGGGGGAGGTGTCTTCTATAGGTGTGTCCGACATGAACAAAGAACTTGTTATATATATCAGTATATTACACAAAGAACTGAAATGTATATACATATGTGTGAGGATAATATTTTTCAAACAATATACATAGTATTGATCCCTGACATCATAAGTGTTTGCTGCGTGGCTGCGGGATTTTCACACATATGCCATCCTTATGACACGCGGTTTTGATGTTTAGAAAAAGAAATGAAGGAAGTGCTTTTATTTTTTCCTTCATTTCTTTATCTACTGTTGCGCGAATCACACGTGACACACGGAAGTGCTTCCGTGTGCTGCGTGTGATTTTCACGAACCCAAGTATAGGACATGTCGTGAGTTTTACGCAGCGGACACACGCTGCGTGAAAATCACGGACTGTCTGAACGGCCCCATTGACTAATATAGGTCTCGTGCACCCAGACGTTTTTAAAAATTTTAAATTACTGTCGGAAAACACCTTTAACAGCAAAGAGTAAGCCAAACCAAATATCTGAGGTTACTCCAACAGGTTTCAGGTTCCTCCAAGACCCTCTCTAAGGCCTTATTCACACGAACGTGTCCGTTTTGCGTGCGTAAAAAATGCAGCATTTTTCTTGCGTTGCAGTTCCGTGTGACATCCGTGTACAGTGTGTCTCTGTGTTTTTTTATGCGCGTATGTCATCTGTATGTCACACATTTTTTACGTCAGCAAAATAAACTGAAGGAGGTGTTTTTTTTTCTCATCATTTCTTTAGCAACTGTTGCGTGAAAAACGCATGGCAGGGGGGGCGGAGCTAGCTGTGCTGTGTGATGGTCGCTTGATCCCGGAGCTCCTCATAGAGACACTGACTTCTACAGCTGGAGGGCTGCTAAACTGCACGAAATGGTTCGTACAAATAGAGATAAGTCATGTGATCCCCGGGGGACACCGAAAGTTGGGAAGTCGCAAGCGGAGATGGAGAGGTTTCTCCACAAGAAGCATGCTTCTCCGGCGAGTAAAACCAAGATGGCGCCGATACCGGCGCACCCGCCAGAAGAAAGCAGGGGAGACGACTCTGATGAGGACAGCTCAGGTACGCAATCTGATGCCGCAGGCGGGGTAGACCCTCTCCCTATAACTCGCACCTTTTTGAAAAAAAGCCCTGGCCAGTGCAATGTCTCCGGTCCTGAAAGAATTATCCTCTATCAAGATGGACATTCAACACGTGGGGCAGAGGGTAGGGATACTGGAAGACACCCAGTCGGCCATTATACAGCAGGCAGACGCCTTGCAGACAGTGATGGCCTCGCAGTTCACGCACATGAATCAAGCATACTTGCAGTAGGAGGATCAGGAGAACCGCAGCAGGCGGAAGAACATCAGGCTGCGCGGTATTCCGGAGTCTATCACTACGGAGGATATTTTGCCCACAGTGAGAAACATATTCACATTATTATTGGGTCAAGACAAGGCAGAACAAGTTATAATAGAACGTGCTCACAGAGCACTGAGACCTAAACCGGCAAAGGAGGAACCGCCTAGAGATGTTATTTGTGGACTGCTCAACTTTCTGGATACGGCGGCCATTTTGACGGCCGCGAGAGGGTCCTTGGACCGGAAATTTGCGGATCATAAGATCATGGTTTTTCAGGATCTGGCGGCGAGTACTTTGGCCAAGCGACGCATGTTGAAACCCCTGACTGAAGCCCTGAGAATGCAGAAGATTCCCATTTGCTGGCTATTCCCATTCGGATTGGCGATTTTAAAAGAGGGTAAGCAAATTACTATCCGCACCCCGGAGGATCTAGACAAGGCCTGGTCCAAATTGGGCATGGAGAAGATTGCTGTTCCAGATTGGATGCCGATACAAAGGGACACTTTATCGCCAGGGGTACCTGACCCACATGGGTGGCAAAAACCCCAGAAATTCAAGGCCCCACGCAGCAGGAAGAGAGTGGATACACAGTCTGGGGACTGACCTTCATACTCTGAGCTTCTTGAAATGGGACTACCTCATTGATATTATTTGCAGCGGTGGTTATGGCACTGAAAATGTTGTGGAAAGGTTTGATGTTAGGTGCTTACCACCGAGGATATTATCTGTTATTGGTTGCAAATTGATATAGGGGTAGGTCCCCTTCTGGGACTTTTTCTATGCTCTCATCCCTCCATATATTGTTGCATTGATATACTGCTATATTGTTATATTGCTATAGTCTCGTTTATTATCTGTATTCACTTACACATAGAGCCAGTGTTCTCCATACCTATCTCAAAAGGCTGGGTACCTTCTTCCCACCCCCCCACTATGTTATTCGTGGGCTGTCTTGTATTGGCTTGATATGCAGTCTCTATGGGATAAGAGGCGCAATCTATACACTATACTATACAGGTTATGGTACAATCCCACTTTCTTCTCTTAAGTTCTTGATGTATATAGTTGATTGTATGTTTTATTTGTGTCCGGTACTACTATCTTCACTGAGGTCATTAGCTGACAAAGTCAGTTGGTTAATATGACGCCGCTTACTTATCTGACGCTCAATGTAAATGGGTTTGGCACACCCCAAAAAAGGTCCCAGATCTTCTCTATGCTGAGACAAGATACGCCAGGGGTGTTAATGCTGCAGGAGACGCATTTTAGACATAATCATATACCCAAATTGCCAGGGTCCACATATAGCCAATGGTTCCACAGCACTCACACATCTGCCTCGAGGGGGGTTTCCATAGGTATTCATAAAGATCTACCTTTCCAGGTGGAAGCCTCGAAAATTGATCTACAGGGCAGATATGTCTTTCTGAAGGGGTCCATTTGCAACACAAAAATGACCATAGCCAGTTTATATGCTCCTAACGACAAACAAATAACCTGGCTGTTAAAGGTCCTGCGTCTATTTAAGAGGTTTGGAGAAGGGATGTTGGTGGTTGGAGGGGATTTGAACTAAGTGTTAGATTCTGATTTAGACTCTACCTCGGCCACACGAAGACAATCGCCTCAAGCTATGCATAAACTTCGTTTCATGCTACATAGCTGTCAATTAATTGATGCTTGGCGGGTGTCCCATCCTCAGGATAGGGATTACACTTTTTATTCACACAGGCATAAAGTGTACAGTAGATTGGATTACATTCTTGTGTCCTCTTCGTGCCTTTTGAATTTACAGTCAACGTCCATTGGACATATAACTGTCTCAGATCACGCCCCAGTTACTACAGTGATTCACGTACAAGATCTGCCCTGTAGATCATGGTCATGGCGGCTTAATGACACTGTCCTCTCGGATGAAGCAAACAGGTCGGCTCTAAATAAGAAATTGGAGGAGTATTTCTGTTTAAACATAACTAATGATGTTTCGATGCCAATGGTATGGGAAGCCCACAAGGCATATATTCGAGGGGAACTTATTGCATTATGTTCACATTTAAAGAGGGAAAGGACTAAGAAAATGAATAATATACTGACACAGATCTCGACATTAGAAAGACTCCATAAGCGAGTCGTCAAAGCCTCGGTCCGCACAGAAATAGACTCTCTTAGGCAACAACTGAAAGATCTGCTAAATATCCAGGCAGTTAAATCATTCCAGCGACTTAAATGTAAAATTTATATGCATGGTGATAGAGGTTCAAAGATGATGTCTAGAATGCTTAAATCACAAACGGAAAAATCATTCGTGTCTCCGATACGTACGGTTTCAGGTCAAAAGGTTAATACCACACCCCAGGTGGCAGAGGCTTTTAGGCAATTCTACGCTAATCTCTACAACTTAGATCACTCTGAGTCGCGAGATCCAACTCCTGCAACGTCGGGTAATAAGATTGGAGCAATACAAAATTTTCTGAATAGTCTTGACTTCCCCAAATTGTCAGATGTTGAGAATGCATCCCTTTTAGCTCCCTTCACTTTGAACGAATTAAAATCTAGTCTGGTCTCTATTCCCTCAGGGAAATGTCCTGGGCCGGACGGCCTACCCATAACTTATTATAAACAATTTAGTACAACTCTACTCCCTCATTTTCTGGAAGTCTGTAATTCGCTGCTAACGGGTTCTTCCCTTCCGAAGCAGGCATTGGAAGCCTACATCACTTTGATACCCAAAGAAAGGAAGAGCCCGGAAGAGTGTGCAAGCTATAGGCCTATTTCGCTGCTGAATACAGATGTTAAGTGGTGGGCGAAGCTACTAGCCAGCAGAATAGCCAAGTTTTTGCCAAACTTGATAACGGAGGACCAAGTAGGGTGTCTTTTTTGACACAAAAGTATTTAACATTTCATATAACCAGAGTGATAAACGGGATACAATATGCTAAGGGAAGGGGCATTCCTCTTGTCCTTTTGGGAACTGATGCCGAAAAGGCATTTGACAGGGTCAGCTGGGATTATATCAGGGAGGTCCTGGGGAAATTTAACTTTCCACAATCATTTATTCGAGCCATTTTTCCGCTTTATACCCAACCATCAGCTAGAATCAGAGTAAATGGTTCGCTGTCTGATCCCTTTTCTATTAAAAATGGCACTCGTCAGGGATGCCCGCTATCTCCAGCTCTGTTCATACTGACATTGGAACCTCTATTGCTGACTATTAGACAAAATGATGATGTTAGGGGATTGAAAGTAGGAGAGGTAGAACATAAAATTGCAGCCTTTGCTGATGACTTGCTTCTGCTAATTTCCAATCCGCTATCAGCAATGCCCCACATAATTGCTCTATTTGACGAATTTGGTTTTATTTCAAATTTCAAAATTAACCTTAGTAAATCAGAAGCGCTTAACATCAACGCCTCACCACGGATTATCTCACAACTGCATAGTTGTACTCCGTTTAAGTGGCCTCCCAAAGCCATAAAATTTTTGGGGATAATGATCCCAGCTGACCTTAGGGAACTGTTCTCCATTAACTACAAACCCCTCTTTAGTAAAATCCGCTCACAAATAGGGGCTCTTAAGTTGCCATTCCTCTCGTGGTTCGGTAGGAAAAACATACTGTCTACGTACATACTTCCACAGATCATGTACCTGCTGACTGCCTTGCCCATTGGAGTCCCGAGAAGCTATTTCCGTAGCTTCAAATCCCTGTTTACATCTTTCTTATGGCATCCTAAACGACCCAGACTAACATATAACCTTCTCTCACAGAAAAGAGAACAGGGAGGGATTTCGCTTCCTGACCTGGAATTGTATTCTTATGCTAACCATCTCTCACGTTGGACGCAGTTAGCGGATGGGGGTAATAACACACTGTCTGTAGTTATGGAAAGAACACTTATGGGGTCGGACACGTTTCAACTACTATGTGTGCGAGATGACCTGATAACGAAAAGGGGGGATCTGAGTCCTATCACTAAGGGAATGATTCGTGCATGTCACACTGCAGGAGCTCTGAACTTGACGGGGAAACTCCTTTCCCCACTGGCACCACTGAGTGTTCTGCCGGCCTTCCTGGGTAGGAAGCCCGACAGAACGGCAGACTTTTGGAGGAACCTACAGGCCGTCAAGATATCGACTCTCCTAGATCCGTTGGGCCCTCCAAGTCTTGCACAGATATTCGAGGAACAGGGGTTGAGGCGTCCGAATGCTTTGCAAGTGGCAGATTATGCAGCTACATCAGATATGTTCACGTCAATCTCCAAGACATTCCAGACTGATCTGACATGGTTGGAAAATTACACACTTTTGCCAGCTACTCCTGCAAAGATACTGTCCAAATTGTATAGAGGTCTCCTAATGGGGAAGTCGGAACAGAAACCCCACTATTTGGGGGCTTGGGAGAGAGAATTGGGGAAAACCTTTTCCAAAAGTGAATTGGACTATATATTGAAGCATGCACATGGTTTCTCCAGATGTGTGCGGATACAGGAGAACTCATAAGCTGGTCACGAGATGGTATCGGACGCCTGAATTCCTTGCCTCTATAGGGCTAGTGAAGGTTAATAAGTGCTGGAGATGTCAGGAAGGGTCAGGTTCTTATCTACACATATGGTGGAATTGTCCTAGAATAATTAGTTTTTGGAAGGGGATTGAGAGTTCTATCAACAAGATCTGCTCTACGCAGATTAAGTTATCAGCAGAATTAGTGTTCTTGTGGCTACCGCAAACTGGCTTTACACCTTCCACATATAACCTGCCGACACAGATGATCTCGGCAGCCAAACTGCTTGTGCCCACATTGTGGAGACAAACTAAGCCACCCACAATAGAATTATGGTCCGAGAAAATGCAGTATATTTGTCGTATGGAGGAGTTGGCGGCCTGGGTAACTCAAACCAGGGACCGTTTTCTAAAAGTGTGGAGCCCATGGATGGCCCACGGCGGGGACAAAACGGGTTCTAAGTGAGGCCTAGAAATCTTTCCAATTTTCTTTATATATAGTGTACATTTTTTGGGTAAAGCCTTTGTCAGGCCGACACACGGATTCTGGGGGCAACATGAAACATGAAGTAAATTTTCTCTTTATATATAACTGATTAACGGTGATGTAGTACTGGAATAGTTATTTGTATGTTATACATTGGTTAATGTATTGTTTGTGATGTCTCTCACAGTTATTGGATAATTAACTACCGTAAAGGGCAAGATTTGTTAAATTACATGTGGGTACTCTTCTTTGTCAGGATTCTATTGCCTTTGCGTCACCAACAGGTGATTTATTTTGCCTTTGTCTTTACCCATACGTTAAATGCTAAAAGTCTGTAATTATACGTTAACTTGCTCCAAGTCACGCAGTATAATAACTGTATGTTATGTTATGTATTATTTACTGTTGAATAAAAAGAGATTTTTCACAAAAAAAACGCATGGCACACGGATGTGTGTACGTGTGCTGTCCATGATTTTCACGCACCCATTGACTTCAATGGGTGCGTGATGCACAAAAAACGCACAAGTATAGGACATGCAGTGAGTGTCACACAGCGGACATACGCTGCGTGAAAAACACTGAATGTCTGAATGGCCCCATTGAATTGCATAGGTCCTTGTGTCGTCCGCTGTTTTAACGTGCGTAACACGGACGTGAAATATGCTAATACAGCTAACACAGCCTAATACTCGAGGAATGCGATCACCAGGAAACTTAGTATTAATTGTATAGCAGTATTATTAAGACATTGTAACACACTCATGTGTGGAGCTGTTATTTGGTCACTTTATGTTGGTATTAAGATTATTTGAACATTGTATGACAATGACAATGCACCATATGAGCGAACGTAAGACTGGCCCTGCCTATAACAGTTGGAATTAAATGACAATAGTCAGTTTTTCTGCAGCTATTAACAGAGGGAGCGTAGGAGCTTACTGCATTCTTTTTTATTATTATGGCCAATGTATGACAGTATGCATTAAGCTTTTAAGCTCCATCTAGTGGTCGCTACATGCAGCTAGAACTTTATAATTTAAAGAGGATATGTGGGGACCAAAAATTATTAGCAGTGTACCCACTGGCCCCCGTCGTGCTGATTCTGAGAATGTGAGTACACTGCTAATAATTTTTGGTCCCCACATAAACCATTTAAATATATGTCTGTGCAGAGGATTTGGAGCTCTGTATCAGAAAATCAGAAGTCCAACCAGTGTAAAGACGTTTAAAGATCAATTTAGATATTTTTTTTTATTGTTTTTTTCGGGTGAACTTTCACTTGAAAGATTTGTTGCTAAGTTGTACATAAATATATTTATTAATCTATTACTTTAGTTCTATCTGATTAGAGGGAATACTACAATTTTCTTGTCTGACAAGCTATATTTTCAGCTGTGTCCATTTAGAATAACAGGATTTTGATGAAATTATTTTGTTTTGCCAGGGAAAATGTCAGTAATGAAGAACTGATGACCCGTGTGCATGTGTCATTGGAAGGCTTGTTATCTTCAGCCCATAGCATTCATATTTTCTCAGAATACCCCCAACCTTTAAATAACAGGGCACTATCTTTTGTCAAGCCAACAACTGAACTTCTGATGACTTATCTTCTTTGTGCCATAATTATTACCATGGAGAAATACCTTCCAAGTACCTGTAGTCGTGTTGTTATTGCGAGACACTGGGCATCATGAGGTTAGTGTGGATGCTAAGTGAATTTTAAGCAGGCAATAAATAATCAAGCGCTGGTCAATCCACAAAAATCAATCTCTCCTTTCACAGTCCTGGAGAAGTCCACAGTGTTTTATTTTTTATTTTTTGCATCCGCTTAATTATTAATTTTCATGGTCTAAGCATGCATTACATTGTCTTGCTATTAGCTTAAAATATAGCGAGCGATTAAACGTGTGTATACAAAGCACATTGTTATATCAACTTAGAAAATTGGTTTTATCGGTTCTACAAAAATGCCATCACTTTAATAATTTTCATCTAATATTACTCCCATATGGGTATTCTAACATTCTGGGCCATCGCACCATTACTACACAGCAAAAAAAAAAATGCCATAAAACCATGCGTATTTTCATGTCATTTTTTTTTTTTCAGTTTTCCCACAATTGTGGTTGGGTTTTTAATTAAAAAAAAAACTGTTACATTTGTATTCCAAAACCAGGATCACAACTGAAGGAAAACTACAATATACGATAGATAGATAGATAGATAGATAGATAGATAGATAGATAGATAGATAGATAGATAGATAGATAGATAGATAGATAGATAGATAGATAGATAGATAGATAGATAGATAGATAGATAGATGATAGATAGATAGATAGATAGATAGATAGATAGATAGATAGATAGATAGATAGATAGATAGATAGATAGATAGATAGATAGATAGATAGATAGATAGATAGATAGATGAATGCAATTTTTCTTCTTTATACTTTTGTTCCTAAATTGCATGCCAATTCCTGTGACATCATGTTGCGTGTCAGTATTACAGGATTTTAAAAGGATCTTGAAGAAATCCTGGATTCACACAGCAAACATCACTGATGCAGGTAACACAAGATTTCCAGAACACATGTATTTTATCCGTCACCATGACTGGTCTGGTAACCCTGGGATTTTAGAATGAGTGATAGGCAGTGAATGGGAATGGGCACAACACTCTTTAGTATTTCAGACTGACTGTATAATTTGAATTATCTTTCCTCTTTTTTGGCCTTCTTGATTAAATGTCACACAGATCATATTGTACAAAATGTTCAATCTTGAACATGCACTGGAATCTTACTAAGTCTAATAGTGTTTTCTAAGGCTGTTGTTGACTTTAAATGACACATTAGACTGAAGAAATCATTTTCATGCTGTATAGCACAGCTGCATGCAGCTTCCTCCAAATGTGCATGAGATCCATCAAATATGAAAGAATTTAGTTGCATTCTGTTGCATGTACATTTATATATTTATTTTTAATTCAATACATTTTTTTATTAGATATTTCCAAAATAACAACAGGGACCGAAAGATCCAAAGATCAGACAGATCTTTGAGCAAAACTTGTAAAGAAATACAAAACAATAATACAAACGTTGCCTCTGAACAAAGAGATCACATAGAAATACGCTTTTTCTCATAAAAAATATTTAGACTGAATCCAGGCATTCCATGAATTCAAGGTACAACAATTCATTTTGACATCCGACAGTAAAGATGTTTAGTGATGACATTGACTATTAACCCGATGAATAACATCAGATATAGAGGGAGACGTGAGAGACTTTTATGATTATGCGATAGCCAGTCTAGTGGCAATAGGAATGTGGCGATAAGAGCAAATCCATTTCTTTATTCGTTTCCCTCTTTGCCCTAGCTGCAAGTTGTATAAAAAAGACCCCTCACATAAGCTTTATGAGTACACCACAGTAATTCCGGTGAAGAGGAGGAAGGTAAATTGATGTAAAGAAAAAATCTCTTAACTCTGCATTAAGGCCTAGTTCACATGGAGGTTTTGGCGCGTTTTTTGACGCGGAAACCGCCAGATGCAGCTTATGACGAAAAGAGAGTTGTTCCTGCGTGGAGGACTCTGTGATGGAGATGAAAGGAAACCCCATGCATCTGTTGTTGAGAGGGAGTGTTAGTAAAGAAGTTTAGTGGGTTTTGGCTTCTGGTCTTTTTCCCTTGTTGTGTCACCCATAGTAAATGGTCTCCCCGTCTTTACAAACAAGTAATGAAGGTCTTTATGTGTGTCTTATATATCCACATAGGTGACCCCTTTAGAGGTGTCTGATTCTGCTATAGCTTAAAGGGGCAAATCCTCCCAATAGTAGAGCTAACGATTTTCCCACCAAAACATGTCTCAATTTTGAAACAAAGATGCGGTGTATATTCTGGACGGAGATTCCGGAGCTGTGCTGAATTTCCACCAGTCCCGTTTTTCTACTGCAGAACCTAGGGAAGGCTTGTCTCAGGAGATACGGGAGCTGCACTATTTGTAAGAGGTGAGATGGGAATGGAAAATTGCAGTTTTCACTGAATGCCAACAACACGCAGAGTGGTGCAGGCAGCCTAAAGGTCCCGGATCTTTACTGGGGATGTTTAACGCTGGTGGCGGCTATCGATCCCCACTTCACTCGCTGGGATGGTAAGAGCCGGGACTCCAGAGTCCACAGAGCTTCTGTTACGTCCGCCCTCTGTCACCCAAGACCCCTTAGCTGACATCCAGCAGAGACGATGATGTTAAGATAGGCCGCAGATCTCGGCACTCACAGGGGGCTGAATCGCTGCCTGTCTATGTCCAGATCCACACAAGATAAGTACATAGTAGAATACAGTATATGAGTTTGGGTACGCTAAAATGTAACGTTCAAATCCAATCTCCTCCTGTTCACAGGGTCCTACAATTCAAGTGACTGTTGTAAAGCATATCTCTAAATGTCGTTAAAAGCAGCTTAGGCAACATGGCTGCCACCATAATCATGTACAGCAAATAGAATTACATTTTTTTTTCAAACAGACTAAAGTTTAGTTTTGGCCTTAAGGCTCAGAGCCCATTTTTCAAATCTGACATGTGTCCCTGTATGTGGTAATAACTCTGGAATGCTTATACCTATCCAAGCGATTCTGTGACTGTTTTCTCGTGAAAAATTGGGCTTTATGTTGGTGGTAAAATTTGGTTGATATATTCAGTGTTTATTTGTGTAAAATTGCAAAATTTAGAGACAATTTGGAAAAAATGTATCTCCTTGTAAGACAGTTAGTAATACTACACAAAATAGTAACTAGTTCACCTTTCCCATATGTCTACTTTATGTTGGCATCATTTTTTGAACATTTTTTTATTTTTCTAGGACGTTACAAGGCTTTCTCATATTTTGAAGAAAATGTCAAAAGCCTCTTTTTTTAGGTACCAGTTCAGTTCTGAAGTGGCTTTGAGCGCCTTCTATATTAGAAACCCCCATAAAACACCCCATTTTAAAAACTAGACCCCTCAAAGTATTCAAAACAGCAAAGTTTCTTAACCCTTTAGGCGTTTCACAGGAATTTAAAGCAAAGTAGATGTGAAATTGACAAATTTTGTTTTTTACAGAAAATCCTTTTTATTTTTATTTTTTCCGTAAAACAGAAGGTTTTACCAGAGAAACGCAACTCAATATTTATTGCCCGGATTCCGCAGTTTTTAGAAATAAACTCACATGTGGCCCTAGTGCGGTAATGGACTGAAACACAGGCCTCAGAAGCAAAGGAGCATCTAGAGGATTTTGAGGTCTCCTTTTTATTAGGCACCATGTCTGTTTTGAAGAGGTCTTGTGGCATCAAAACAGTGGAAACCCCCCAAAAGTGACCCTACTTCGCAAACTACACCCCTCAAGGAACTTATCGAGGGCTATAGTGAGCATTTAGACCTAACAGGTTTTTTGCTGTATTTTTGTTAAATTAGACTGTGCAATTGAAAATCAAATTTTTCCGATAAAAGATACAAATTTGTATTTTTTATATGGAATAAAGGAGAAAAAGCACCCCAACATAAGTAAAGCAATTTTCTCCCGATTACGGCAATACCCTATATGTGGTCATAAACTGCTGGTTGGACAAACAGCAGGGCTTAGAAAGGCAGGA
Organism: Rhinoderma darwinii; assembly: GCF_050947455.1. Lineage (NCBI taxonomy): Eukaryota > Metazoa > Chordata > Amphibia > Anura > Rhinodermatidae > Rhinoderma > Rhinoderma darwinii. The sequence continues at coordinate 368,710,348 of NC_134688.1, forward strand.
GCGCTATTTGGCATGCAGATTTTGCTGGATTGGTTTCTGGGCGCCATGTCGCATTTGCAGAGCTTCTGAGGTACCTGTACAGTGGGAAACTGCTTAAAATTTACCCCATTTTGAAAACTAGACTCCTTGTGGAATTCATTGTAGTTTTCATGGGGTGCATTCGACATTTTGATCAGTTTTTATTCCAGGCGTGGTGACTAAAAAACAGCAATTCTACTATAGTTTTGTATTCCTTTGTTTTACAGCGTTCACCGTGCGCTATAAATTACATATTCACTTTATTCTGCAGGGTGCTGCGATTACGGTAATACCATATGTTTCTAGTTTTTTTGTTATATCTTATGGCGTCTGCACAATAAAACACTTTTTATAAAAAATCAATTACTTTCATATTCTAAGAGCCATAACTATTTTATTTTTCCATCAAGAAAGCTGTAAGGGCTCTAAGAGCTTGCTTGTTTGTTGCGAAACAAACTGTAGTTCGATCATTTTGGGTACATGCGACTTTTTGATAAATTTTTATTCCATTTTTTGCGAGGTGAAGTGACCAAAAAATTGTGATTCTGGTATGGTTTACTATTATTTTCTTTTATGGCATTCACCGTGCGGGATAAATAACTAAATACTTTTGTAGTTCAGGCCATTACGGACGCGTCAATACCAATTATGTATAGATTATTTATTTATTTTATTAATAATAAAGCACTGATAAGGGAAAAAGGGGGATTTTTATTTTTTATTACTCTAAAACATTTATTTTCACACAACTTTTTTATTTTGTTCCACTGGAGGACTTGAAGGCTGGAGGCCCTGATCGCAATTCTAACACACTGCACTACATGCATAGTGCAGTGTATTAGAGCTGTCAGCTACTTGCTGATAGCAAGCATAGTGGTTCCTGACTGTCAGGGCCCACTAGGCTTCCGTAGGTGGCATTGTTAGACCTCCGGTTGCCATAGCAACCATCGCCGCCACCTATCATGTAGCGGGCAGTCGATGGTGGTTTAACCCCTAAGAAGCCGCGATCGCTATTGAACACGGCTTCTAAGGGGTTAATCAGCCCGTTAATCAGACCCTGATCGGTCCCCACTGAAGGAGCTGCGGCAACTGCTGTACAAGACAGCAGTTGTCACAGCTCCTGTATGTGCCGGGAGGACGGACGAAATGGCCGATCCTCCCGTGACGTACTATGTTAGGTCATGGAGCCCGAACGATGCACTTACCATGACCTAATAGTACTTCAAGGAGCAGGAAGGGGTTAAGAAACATACATTGCAGACTGAACATTCTGGGCACGTTTTGGTTTTGTTTACTTTGACTATACATTTGTATGTTTCTTTTTTAATTTCTGTTGCTTATATAACAACATATTTCGAAGCACTGTACAGACATTGTCATCACTAACTAAATCCTATCTCTCAAACACACGGGCCAATTTCACAGAAAATCAAGTAACATATCAGTATGTTTTTGCAATGTGGAAAGAAACTGGAGAACCTGGTGGAAACACATTTTAACGCTGGGAGATCTCTATGCAGATGTTGCCCTTTGTCTGATTCAAACCCAGTGTCCCAGTGCTGAAAGGCCTTCGTGCCAACCACTAAACAACCAGTCCTCCTTTAATTATTGACACCCTTATAGCATAGGGACTTTGTCAAAAAGAATTGTATGTTTGTACAGCGGCCACATGGGCTAAATATACTATAAGTAATTAAACAAGGTCTTTCAATGTGTTGTATTAGAGCATGATGTACTAATCATAGATCTCTCTGTTAACTAAAAACAAAAGCTGCATCCAGAATCCATTGAATATCCATCGAATATAACAAGAGTCTTTGTACGCTTTTAAAAGATTTGCTACTTCCGATACAAACTTTTTTAGTTAGTATTTAAGCTAGTTTAGGTGGTATGTATAATTAGGCTCTGTGTCAGTTGTGTAGCTAAATGCTCATGAGTCCTGAAACAAAAGTTAAGCTTAGGCCCTCCCTGCGCAACTTCTCCCAGCTGCCGTCCACGGCCCATCCGTAACTTTCAGCTGCATTGCTTGGTATCTTAAGAGACACATCGATGCAGCACTAGCAGCCAGGTTACTGGCTAAAATTCTGGTGCAAAAGCCGCAAAATATGATTTTATAATACAGCAAGCTTCGATACATCGGCTCAGCTCTCTGTATGATATGGTATCTCCAAGTAATGCAGTCACTAAATAATGGTCAGATCCCAGTTGTACACATTGAAAAGTGACTCACAGGTGACGTCTTCATTGATTAGAGTCGTTCAATGTCTCTTTTCTTCACTATCCAGGCCCAGACTGTGTATGACAACTGCTCCTTGCATCGACTCATCTTGGCACATAAACTTATCATCTTGCTGCAATTCTATAGTGCCCCCTTCACAGTAATATTGCCCCCTTTTGTGCCCCACAGTGTACTAGTGCCCCCTTTTGTGCCCCACAAAGTAATAATAATAGCAGTAATTCCCACATTGTACCCAAAACTATCTAATAATCCCATTTTTTCCACAGTAATTGTGCCCTTTTTTTGTGTTCACCATGTATAGACTTGTTCACTGTGATGACTACAGACACTAGAAACAGCTATTCCTGCCACATGTTTCCTATTTGAGCCCAGTCCTGGGACACCCAGGCAACACTACACGAAGCCAGATAACACAAAAATGGAAATCAATAACTTTGCTTAGTCTCGAAGAGCACATGTCCCTAGGGCACACACTGCAAGCGAGTGCCATGCTGCCAGCTCTGGGCATAGAGCTCCTTAACTTTCACAGCAAAGTGTTTGCTTGAGCTAGTAGGAAGAGCAGGATAATAAGAATGCAGGTGTTGGATGTGAAGCTTTTGGCTGCTTTTGTCCGGGAAGGTCTCTCCACACACTGGGCACTAAAAGCTGCTGTTAGTGTGTTGCTGCATGCAAATTACCGGAACTTCTTATGGTGGGTGAAAAACCTTTACTGACACCGGCCTCCTGAGGTGAATACTGGCTGGGTCAGTGGCCTACCCTAGGTGGGCCCCACAATATATGTTGGCCTGGGACTGCCGCCCGACTCTGCCTCCCCAGCCCGCTAACATCGCCTCTGCCCTCTGTGCATTATTTTGTTCTACACTACAAGGGAAGTTGTTCATATGTAATAGCATTAGGTAATGTAATTTAGCGCTCTTTCATAAAAGCTGTTTTATGTTGTAAAATGTTAAAATAATATACTGAATGATGCTACATTCGAAAAGTAATTGTTTACTTGAAACATCCTTTGAAAACCACAAAAGTTTATAATAGCTTTTAAAACATATTTTTAATAGCCTTCCATTTGTTTTCTCACAAAAATGAGTTTATGGTTTTAAAAACAAATATGAAAATGATCGTGAATCATGATTTATTTATTGAAATGTTTATAAAATTTTGACCATTATTATTTTTACTTAAAAGCGACACTACGGTGAACATTTTTTCTCCATATTATACGCCACCTCTTCCCCATGTACCTTATTAGGGCTGCCTTTTTTGCATTATTATATTTTTTTTAGAAAAACATGCAGTTATAATGTCTAAATCCTGTAGCTCATATGTTACACCGCTAGTGGTGCTCAAGACCACAATACCAGACAATTGCTATCACATGGATGAAGCCCACATAAATACTGACAGAAAACAAAAGGCACAAGTGACTCACCAGTAGATGAGCGGAACTGAATACTGAATGTAGTAGAAGATGGAGACGGTGCATAAATGTAGTGAATGGCATATGAATAGCATGCAAGCAGTAACAGACAAACAGACAGTGGACAAGAATTAACAGCACTCACTGACCTTATCTGAATACTATCCCACAGCAGGGTAAGACAACAGCTTGGCCGCAGACCAAACGCACAGGAAAAGCAAACACACCAGTGGAACTACTGATCCCAGGATACACATATAACCACTATACAAAAACTAGATCTCTCAGAGGACCAACGTGTACCAAAGTGCAAACAAACCCATAGACTAGAACAAAGTCACCAACTACAATCTGGAAATAGTTTAGCACATGTCATAAACATTATAACCAGTACCTGAGTAATCCAGGCTTGAAGTGTATTTATAAGGCGAAGAAAAAGTATACATAAGCCAAAGAAATTAACCAGGCAAAGCTAGGTGGTTACTAATTCCAGACTCAGACCAAAGGTATTGCCTAGCAGCACCCAAACACAGAGATAACAGAAATCATTTATTAGCAGCAGTCTTGCTGCTAATCGTAACACCATGTGACTCAATGGTGATCAATTTCTCTGTGCTTAGGTTTCACTATAATGTGTTGGTTAACCTGCAGGGTTGTCACGAGAAAGATAGCATTGAGACATGAGTAATGGCAAATACAAGGTCTTTATTTAGTCTGGAGTTAACTCCACATGTGGCCACAGCAGCCAAATAACACATGAGAGGCACAATCTCTTAGTGCAATTTTGATTTAGGCAAGCAGATGGTAGCTGGCAGTGCACTTCTCCATAATGCAGGGAGTGTCCACTTCAAATGCATGCCTATTCAGCCACAACTAGCTTGATGGCTTAGTAGATGCTTCGATAATACAGTCACGCGTGGGGAGTGTTCTGCTCGCCACTCATTAACCAGTGCTCATGTGACAACACTGGAGGCTCTTGCCATCGCCTGCAATCAGCTCCCAGACCAAATTGTCTCATGCCCTACGTGCATGGCGCTCGCACAACTCATCAGCTTCAGCAACTTGTCAGACACACAGCTTGTTCATGCTTTGGCTGCACATTGAACATCCATGGGTGAGAACGCCATTTTTTTTATACAGAAAGTGCAGCCACCTGTGCCTGGATGCAGCATAGCCAGGCTGTGATGTCCTGGTGCTGTTATAGCGTGGCAAACAGCTAGCTAAGATAGCGTTTGTGCCTAGTAATTTAGAACCACCAGCGAGCCGACCATCTGTTGCCTAATCTGCCACAAAATAAAACAATTCCACAGTAGAGACATAACACTAGATGGCATTTCTGGCTAACATGACAGGCACATTTTTCAGCTGCAGAAGATTTCCGCTACAAGTTATGCCTTCTCTAAAGTTTGAAAAATCTAGAGGGCCAACCCTAAAAGCCACGACCCTTTATGGAAAATGCAGGGCACGACGGAAAAGTGATAAAAGTCACACATTTTTTCATAAAACAGCTGTGAGCCTAAATTTGTCCCTTTATTTGTGGCTGAAAAATGCACAATAAATGAGGGCCATAGTGACTACTACATGTTTCCATGTACTATTCCAGGATAAACAACTTTGTTCCTATGGCCATAATAAAGAAAAATAATAAATTCCATCTTGGTCATTCACTCCTCCCACCTTTCCAAGGCTATTTTCAATTAAAGCAGAATAAAGCTGGTTCCTAACATTCCTGAGTTCATTTTGTAAGCCTAGGTCCAAGAAAAAGATGAGTCTCCTGTTGTATATTGTTAAGTGTAGAGACCTAATGTATGAGGTCGCCTTTTCGTGGCAGGTGGGCTTGCATAATTTGATTAAAGTATGTGCAAAGAACATCACATTTATAAGTATAGTAAATATAGCAGTAATACATTTGAAAATAATTAAAATATCATATTCTTGCATATACAAGGTGCCTCTGAATCTTTGTGATTGTTTATTTGTTATGTGAATATGGTAAGCCCATTACATCCCAACTCCTATATGTTCGAACATAATTTCACTTACCTAGTCCAAGTATCACATTGATTATAGTGAACCCAGTGGTAGCTATATGCGGTTGCAGAGGTAGCAGTCACCCAAACATTCCACATAAGAAAAACACCCAATATTATAAATGGCCCATCATAGGTTAGATACCCTGTTTTTGTGGTCCAGGAGCATGAGGTACCCCACTGGTGCCGGCCTTCACCAATTATTGTTCACTCTACACCTCCAGCTGCAGTGAAAAGAGGTAATTTTCGGTGACGTCTATTAAAGTCTTTTAACCATTAAAAACACTATTTGAAAAATACTCGAAACAAACGGCCTAATGTTACACAAGGTAATCTGGCATTCCTGTAATCCTGCTACACTCAATGAATGTTCATGATGTCTTTCCATTATAAATGGACAAGCTTGGGCTTGCTGTGAAATACCTAATACTGTACAACTGCTAGCACTCAACTCTATGATAACACTACGGTACATAGAAAATCCACACCTATATTGGTGTAAGTGTCTGTTATTTATGAATCTACTTACTGAGATTTAGCAATACACCAACTCGAAAAAAAAGTCAGATTATATTTACAAAATTTGGTATCATTCCTTGCTTATCATTACTTCTACCATCTCACATGACTTTCTTAGTTGGAAGATGAAGCATATTCTTGATATTTGTTATATTTGCTTTATAATCCCGTTCATTATACCAGTGTCACTGGTCCAATGAGCATGGTCCCATGTGAGATCATATAGTCAGTGTCCTGAAGAGTGAGATGGAATGCAGTCAAGTAAGTAAGCTGCAAAAAAGTAGCATTAATAAGGCAATCTGAAATGACAGTTCCTCACACAAATGCATCATCTTTGTCTGCCCTGGGTAATGTTGTGAAGTAAAAGTGTATTCAACCGGAGCGAAAAGCAATAATCCTTATAGAAGTGCAGTCTTTGAAGGTCATTGGGCTAGCAATTCTGGGAACAACATTTTTATCAGAAATATAATCAGTAGAAGAAATTGTGATCCTGCACATGCATCTCTACCCCATAATGCCGCCACTGCCAAAATGTATTTCATGTCTGTTCAGTGTAGGATGCTCCAACAGTAATTCTGTATCAAAAGATAATGGTTTGGCATTTTGGAAACATTGTGGTAACTGGCAAAACATAATCAAAGGAGTACTATGGTTTTAGCAAATAAAGCTTATTCATTGTAAAAAGTTATGTTTCCAATATAATTGATTTGCCTCCATAATCATGTCAAGAGAATAGAAAAAAACATACAATTAGAAAATAAAAACATTATACTAAATAGTATGTTTCAGTATATATTTTATAATTAGTAAAATAAAAGGCATATTCCCATCTCTGAGTACTGAGGCTATGCCATAAATGTCTGATGGACTCACACCTATGTAGGGAATGGGGGTACCAGGATTCTATCTACCCTGTTTTGGTGGCCACCAGTAACCACCCACTGTATCTAGGAGGGGAATTAATGGAGAAGTGCCTGTGCATGATCTTGACTGTTTCCATAATGCTCATAGAAGTGAATTGAGAGAGCCATGCGGCCACCTCTTCATTCATTCCCCACCTGGATGTGGTGTTAGTCCACCTCCCCACTTGGCGGGACGGGGGACCGTTCCAAGTTGTGGGACTAGCATGTACCAGATATTTATGGCTTATCCTGTAGAAGTCCAAATTCTTTTGGTAACACAAATAATTTTTTCAGTAAGAAAATAAAGGAAACCACATTTCAAACTTATGCATTTAGAGAAGAATATTTGATTCTCATCATCACGGTTCCATAAAAATGTTGCTAGTGTAGTTCCCTTTCTTTGCTTACAATATGTTCATGGATCCTCGGGCAGGAAAGGCTCAGAAGATACAGCATTACAACACTACATGAAGCAAGTGCGACCATAGGACATTACAAGAAATATTTTAGCCTTGACACCTTCAATAACAGATGTGTTCTTCATTACCTTTACTTTTATCTCAACATATCCTGACATGTGTGGTGTGAAATGACCAGCTTTGAAAATAAAAAACATGATTTTGTGATACTCTGTCACAAGATGTCTATGCTATATGTCTTTATATGTGGCTACAAAGTGGTTGTGATATGTATTGCAGCCGATCAAGGGTTTTGTTAGCTTGATATGATATTGAATTGATTTTATTTCTTGATAAACTGGAGTCCTTAACCACATTCAGGAAAAGGTAAGGGTGGACACAGTTCTCAGCAAAGGGCAGCATAAGAAAAATTATTTGAAACAAGTTATTAATCTGTTTATGGGCAGTTTCATTATTTTTGACCTATGTAAAAAAAAAAAGGTGTTTAATTTGAAAATGAGCCATTAGACTAAGCCAGGTTTTGGCATAAACTGCACAGCTAAAGTGTCCAACTTGAAAAGTGTAAAAAAATTAGGCATAGTCTCCCAGGAGATGTCGTTTAGGCCACATTTATTAACCCCTTAACGCTCAGTGATGTACTATTCCGTCATGGAAACCATCCCGTTCGCGCTCCATGACGGAATAGTACGTCACGGGAGTAACGGCCATTTCGGCCGTCTTCCCGACACATACAGGAGCTGTGATGATCAAAATCTGTGGCAATCTGCAAGTTCTTCTGGGTGCTTTGGGTAGGGTTTTATGTAGGATAAGGCAATAAATAAAGTTTTGGCCGCAATTCAGCATTTGTCAAACACTGCGGATGCAGAAACAACATAGTAAACATAAATAATTTTGCATGATTATATAAGGATAACATTAAATAAGTCATAATAATGATAGCAATAACATGCAAAACATAATCAAAAGAAGAAAAAGAAAAAGAAAAATTATAATGAAAAAGAAAATATGGCTGGACCATCCCAGGACTAAGAGTAACAGTGTTTAATTGCTCATATAGATATAACATTTATAGTGTTCTCCTTTTCATCTAGATATACATATCTAAAATGCTGTTGTTAGGGAAATGAATAAGGAAATATTGAGCAAAATAGAACATTCGAATCAGAAGATATACAAATGAAAAAAGTCTTGTAACCTGAAGTAGACTAGGGTATGTATCAGAGTCCATATGGTACTTACCTATTGCCGCTGGTCAATAGAAAAAAGTATATACTGGTATATAATGCTTATGGTATGAGGTACCTAGTACCATGGGTATGCGTGACGAGGGGAATGAGGGTATGGTAACATAAATAGCAGGTTTTCGGCATCATGACCGGATATGTGGATGCATCCATTGCGTTCATGGAGACTCTATGGTTGAATAGAGAGTCTATGGTAAGGGGGCCGGAGGTTCGTGCATGCGCAGACGTGGTTGCGTCTTTTTGGGGAGTTATAAGTATACGTGCATGCGTGCTGTTGGCTACGAGGTGTGGTCATGAATAGGAATAGGGTAATCATACAAAAGGTAATGTATTTGAAGATATATAGAGGACTGCACCATTGTATTGGAACTGGAAATTTGTTTTAAAAATATTTATATAGGTAACAAGAAATTATAACCTGATAGTGAAAAACCTGATAATGTAAAAAACCTAATAATGTAAAAAAGGATTCCCATGATGGTATTGAGAGGCAGCAATAGGGACCGAAGGATATTCAACGAGCCTGAGGGAGAAAATAAAAAGATGTTAGTATATAAGAATCTATGGAAAACTATAGAAATCTGTGGATATCATAGTCTCGATTGAGGCCACGTGGTGTGAGGCATTGTAATTTATGAATCCAAAAGGCTTCTCTCTTTTTCAGTAATTGGATTCTGTTGCCTCCCCTTCTGAAAAAGAGAGAAGCCTATTGGATTTATAAAATACAATGGCAAGTATTGAGTTGCGTTTCACTGGTAAAACCTTCTGTCATGTGATCAGACCTAGGTTACCGGTTCTGATGCAGACGGGGTTCATGTGACTATAAATCTGTCCATCACAAGAGACAGTGCACTCAGGACAAGCCCTACCCTAATGCCGTAGTTGTATGGTTCTGTCTGCAGTGATAGTGGTGGGTGGCTCTGACACTCGCCTCCCCCGTCGGGTCATCTCAGGACAGAAGGAGTGTCCGGATTGGAGACACAGCGCTGTAGGACAGAGCTGTAATACCACACACGACCTGAGGACAGGTGCGGCGCCATGTTTTCCTGGACGACCCCTTTAAGAATTTTCCCGTGTGTGTGCGTGTGTGTAGCAGAGTGGAGTGTGCACGGGCGCCGCTTATCAGCTGTTTTGAAGAATCAGCGGCGAACACACATACACACACACACACACCAAGTGTAATCAAGCGTTTTTATTTCATCATTCTAAGGGTATGTTCACACGCAATGTTTTCAGCTGAAAAATCGGAAGCAGAATGCCTACAAGCATCTGCCCTTTGGTTTCAATGGGAAATACGGCGTTCTGTTGCGATAGGGCATTTTTTACGTGGTCGTTTTCCAAAAACGGCACGTAAAAAGACGCCCGCCAAAATGAAGTGCACATCACTTCTTGGGACGTTTTTGGAGCCTTTTTTCATTGCCTTTATAGAAAAACAGCTCCAAAAATGGTCGTAAAAAACGCGAGTTTGATTAAAAAATGGCTGAAAATCAGGAGCTGGTTTCCCTTTGTTTAGTAAGCGTGTGAACATACCCTTAGCCTTTTGGTGTGTCCTATAACTTCTGCCAGCTGCAAAATCACACCCAAAATGGCTGCCGGACACTGCTTAGCAATTTGAAGACACCTTTTCCTGGCTTGTAGGAGGGGGGGGGGTGAGATTCCCTCCCACATTTACAGCAGCTGTGAGTCAGGTTGCTTTGCCTTATTCACCTTGCTGCAATTCTGGGAAGTGCCCCCCCTGGTGGCCAACATAGGAAAACATGTCAAATTATTATTTAATTTTTAATACTTTCCACCATGTGGAAGAAAAAAAAAATACAGCAAAAAACTTAAAAAATATAATAGAAATAAGTAACGACACTTAAAAAAAAGGTTTAATTCGCGACACATTCCCTTTAAGCATACATGACCTAGCACCAGAAAATCCCCCGTAGGCCAAATAGTGGTCCTTTCTTTCTGAGCCCTCCCATGGGCCCGAACGGCAGTTTATCACCACACATGGGGTATTGCCGCACTCAGGACAAATTGGTCAACAAAATTGGGTATTTTATTCCTTGTGAAAAGAATAAATTTTGAGCCAAAACGACATCTTATTGGAATTATTTTTTTTTTTTTTTAATTCACAGCCCAATTCAAATAAATTCTGGGAAAAAAAACTGTGGGGTCTAAATGGTCACAACACCCATAAATTAATTCCTTGAGCGGTGTAGTTTCCAAAATGGGGTCACTTCTGGTGGGTTTCCTTTGCTCTGATACCTCTTGGGCTCTGCAAATGCGACATGGCACTCGAAAACAAATCCAGCAAAATCTGGACTCCAAAGAGCAAATAGCGCTACTTTCCTTCTGATCCCTCCCATGGGCCTAAACGACAGTTCATCACCATAAATGGGGTATTGCCGCACTCAGGACAAATTAGGCAACAAAATGGGGTATTGTAATGACGGGGGTAGGGAAACGGACAAGTGAGCCCTAATCTACCAACCACTCTGTCCCTGCCTACTTGCAACGACCCGCCCTAGGCGACGGGGTACAACTGGGCGGCGGTCCCTACGCTCAGTAAGTGCACGAGACAAACAGACAAGGGAACACAAAGCAAAGGGAAAGGGGCAGTTGCCCACGGCAACACCGTGAGCAACAAGAGTGGTGAACGAGCCGAGTCAAACCAGGGGTGCACGAGGTACCAAACACAGAGCAGGAGAGTAGTCAGTAAGCCAGGGTCAGTATGGAGCAGGATCAAATAGTTAGAAGCTGTAGCTGGGCCAGGAAACCACACAAGAAGAGTCGGGAAAGGGCGGGAGCTAGCGATAGGCTGTAATAGGCTCTCCCACTCCTAAGCCTGCCATCCTGAGTGGTGGAAGATGGAGTCAGTCTCAGAGACATAGACTCAGGTGCAGACTGATTACCTATGGGACTATACACAGAAGTTGTGCCTGGCAGATCCTTTACAGGTATTTTAGTATTGGGCAACAAAATGGGGCATTTTGTTCCTTGTGAAAATAAGAAATTTTGATAAAAAATGACATCTTATTGGAAAAAATTTCACAGCTCAATTCAAATACGCGCTATGAAAAAACTATGGGGTCAAAATGGTAACAACAATCATAAATTAATTCCTTGAGGGGTGCAGTTTCCAAAATGGTCACTTTTGGGGGATTCCTACTTTTTGGGCACCTGAACACCTCTTCAAACCTGACATGCTGCCTAAAATATATTCTAATAAAAAAGAGGCCCCAAAATGCACTAGGTGTTTCTTTGCTTCTGGGGCTTGTGTTTTAGTCCACGGGCACACTAGAGCCACATGTGGGACATTTTTAAAGCTGTAGAATCTGGACAATACATATTTAGTAGTGTTTCTCTGGTAAAACCTTATGTGTTAAAGAAAAAAATTGAACAAAAATTGATATTCATCAAGAAAAATGAAATCTGCAAATTTCACCGCCACATTGCTTTAATTCCTGTGAAATGCCTAAGGGTTAAAAAAAACTTTCTAAATGCTGTTTTGAATACTTTGAGGGTCTAGTTTTTAAAATGGGTGTTTTATGGGGGTTTATAATACATTGGCCCCTCAAAGCCACTTCAGAACTGAACAGGTACCTTAAAAAAAAGGCTTTTGAAATTTTCTTAAAAATATGAGAAATTGCTGTTTATGTTCTAAGCCTTGTAACGTCCAAGAAAAATAAAAGAATGTTCAAAAAACGATGCAAATCTAAAGTAGACATATAGCAGATGCATTTAAATTCAGAAAAATTCAATTTTTTCGAAATTTTCTCTAAATTTTGCAATTTTTCACAAATAAACACTGAATATATCGACCAAATTTTACCACTAACATAAAGCCCAGTGTCTCACGAGAAAACAATCTCAGAATAGTTTGGATAGGTTTAAGCATTCCGCCGTTATTACCACATAAAGTAAAATATATCAGATTTGAAAAATGGGCTCTCAGCCTTAAGGCCCAAACTAGGCTGCGTCCTTAAGGGGTTAGGTAAACAAGAGGAGAAAAGCCGAAATTTTGGAGCCAATCTATTGTACACGTATTCATATCAGACATAGATTGGATTACCTGTCAAGGAGTTGAAAGTGCACCAAATTTATTAAGAGGCATGCACCTTTAAATAAATTTGGCGTAAACGACCCGCTAATATCTTGGGGGTGAGTAATATAATTGCCATGTTTATCTATAAGATATGCGGTTCTTTGCTTCGCTTCTGTTTTTTTAAACATTTTAACTAATAACGCTGCTGGTGTTTTACCAAAGGATAAAATCCTAATTGGATTTTTTTTGTAAAGAGGTTCATATGTTGTGACATAAGTGTGGATTAGAGCTAATTTCCTTGATCTCTGAGTAGCTGGGTGATTAATGGGTCACTTGAGTTTTATGAAGGGATTCCAACCTATTTAAGTGGGTGAGAATTTTTTGGGTGGACTTCTTCATATTTATTTTTAATCCTTTGTAGATAGTGCTACACACACCCACCTTGTACACAGTGCCACACCCCCCTTGTAGATAGTGCCACACACACACCCTGTATATAATGGCACACACCACGCCTGTAGATAATGCCACACCCCCTTTGCAGATAGTGCCATAACGCTCCCACCTTTGGGGATAGAGCCACACTCTCCACTTTGTAGAAAATTCCACACAGCCCCCTCTAGATAGTGCCTGGGTGCCCCCCAAACAAATAAAAAAAACATACTCACCTAGCCCCGTTCCCGCAGAGAACGGAGCTCCCCAGCCTTCTTGGTCCTGTGCAGACTACGAGGAGCCGAGATGGGATCCTTGCATAGGCCGGTGCAATCCAGAGTGTCATCGCTCCAGCATGAGTAGGGATCCTGTTCCAGCGTCTTATGGGCTGCAGGCCTAATATGGCCTGTAGCCTATTGAATGGCAAAGCAGGGAGCAGGCTCCCTGCTCTGCCGTGACATTCAATTGTATTTGCGTCCTGAGTCTGCAGATACAATTCAAGGTGGCAGTCATCCGGGGCACCGGAACAATGCCCGGTTCTAGCGATGCCACTAGTATGTAAGACCCTTCCGGCAGGAGGAGTTTGCGGGCAACTGGAACCCCCCTGTGTGTGCCTCTAAACTGTGTGGGATATTGCAGCTGAGCCTCATTCAAGATATAGGGGCTAAGCTGTAATACTGCACCAATCCCATGCACAAGAGTGGTACTGTCCCTAGAAGAAAGCAGCCATGTGTTTCAAATCTGATAAACTCCTTTATGAATTCTACAAATGAATCTTCGGTGAACAAAGAATGGGAAGTAAAACTGTGCAAATTTATGTGTAGTCTTTGATTTATGTGTAGTCTTTGAAATCATCCATTTTATTTTACCATTAAAATACTGTAGCAAAAATCTTTTGTGTATAGACATATTGTATTAGAAATGTAATGTTATTCTGCTATATGTAGAACACATTTTTATTTTATAATGTCATGGGAATTCAAGTATGAATAATGCAAAGTGACACAGGGAATTGTGCACTGGAGACATTGCATGCACTCATCCTATATGTTACTTTGAAAAATCAGCATGGATATATAGAAAATGAATGAACGTTTCAAAGGATTTTAATTTCCTGGCTTCAAGATAGTCTTTATTCAGAGCACACTCAGTGTTCTAGGAAAAATCAATGAAGTTTTATGCTTCATTAATGGTGAAATAAACAGTTCTTGGTCTTAGAAGCAGCCTTTGAAAACCTGTTAAGTTTTTTTTCTTGTTTTAGCTTTGCCTATAAAATAATTAAACCCTTTTTTATTGTAATCCAATATGTTGAAAATATATACACGACCTAAAGATCACAACAAGGAAAACCTTATGACCTTGAACATAGGAAAACAGTGGAAAATGGGAGGATTTCCAGTTTCTATATTTGGAAGCTAATAAAATGCTGCATCCAATTCTGATGCGAGGAAATGTCAACAGTTCACAACTAACTGATATGTTTTAAATTACTACTATGACAAAAGTGCATAGCTGTTAGATTCAGCCCTCGAGTATAATTCTTCAGATATGGGGGATTTCAATTTTTCTCCAGTTATATCCCACAATAATGTTTGATCTTTGAATCAGTAATAAGATTTTTTTTTAGCTGGATGAGTATAAAATGTATTTACAGCTATCAGAAATCCCTGATATTTATACAGTGCTACATTGTTCTTGGTGTCACCACTTTTCTTTCATGTCAACCCCACTACTTATGTTGGTTACCAACCATTCCAAACTCGATACAATTTTCCTTGTTCAAATTCATACTGTTTTAATAAACCATGCTTTATAATCATTCAATTTGTACAGTTATCACTGCTCAACATTGGGTTACCCCCCCCCCCCCCCCAGAGTTCCCAGAACTATACTGATGGTTACAGCTGAATTTACACTGTATTTGCATTATCCACTTGGCGCATGTGCTAGGAAAGATTCCAGTGCGTTACGCCTCACAAGTGTCCTTTTGATCTCCATCGGCTGGTATAAGGACTGTATGGAATAGCGTAGACTGCTGCGCTATTTCATACGGAGGCATCTCTCAAAAAAGTGTACCGAACGGTATAAGGATTTTTAACTTAGGAGCCTATGGGCCAACAGATGCCACTGTATGCCTATTTAAGAGAATCCATTGGAGGTATACATCAGAAAATCCTTCAGATGTATACCTCCATCGTACAAACAGAGTGTGAATAGACCCTTACCTTGACAAATAATAGCTTGCTCCTTTAAACCACTTGGGGACAGCTGCCCAAGGATAGTATAAAGCAGGCTCACGGGCTGAGTCTGCTCCAAAATGAGCCGGTGTCGAGTGTATGTTACAGCCGACACCTCACTGCAAAGGACGGAATCAAAGATCACTTTGATTCTGCCTGTTTAACCACGTTCAATAGCAACCACAGCACCTAAGCCATTAGAAAGAGTGGAGCACCCCGCACCTACAACCCAACGCCCCTGCGCGATGCGATCCCGGTGTGCCTCTGGTTGCTATGGCAGCCTGGAGGCCCCCAGGCCCTTCATCTTTGTACTCCTTTTAATAGGAGCCTGTCAAAATCACAATATACTCCAATACATTAGTATTGCAGTATGTCATGCAACTGATCCAATAATCCCTAAGGGGGCCTAAAATACAGTTAAATAAAGTGTTTAAAATGTTAAATTTCTTTTCAAAATGTAAAAAAAAAATCCTTTTCCCATTTTTTCCCTAAAGTAGTAGTACAAAATAAATAAACATTAACATAACTGATATTGCCACGTCTGTAAAACTCTACTTCTATTTTGATATAACATTAATTAACCTGCACAGTGAATGGCGTAAAATAAAAGTAAAACGCCAGAATTGCTGCTTTTTGTCACTTTAGCTGCCAAAAAAAATGGATCAAAAAGTGATTCAAAAGTCGCATGTAACAGCTCACCCTGTTAAAAATAAGCCCGCATGTTGCTCAATTGTCGAAGATATAGAGAAGTTATAGCTCTCAGAATGTGGCAACACAAAGCAAATAGTTTTTTTCTTTTTAAAAGTGGCAAAACATTCGACTATATAAATTTCGTATCTCCTCAATCATATCGACCCATAGAATAAAGTAAAAATGCCGTTTTTATCGCACGATGAACTCCGTAACAAAACCCAAAATACATAGGCATTTTTTCTCGTTTTCTAGTACATTACATGGTACATTAAATGGTTATTTTTTAAAAACTACAACTCGTCCCTCAAAAAACAAGCCCTATATCGGCACAAAAGATAAGAAAGTTATGGCTCTTGGAAGGCGTGGAGGAAAAAACAAAAATATAAATCTGAAAATTGGCTGCATCTCCAAGGGGTTAATTGTCATGTCATCCTGAATAGACCTCTAAAAAAGGACATATTAGATAGAAAGGAAGAAGCAAAAATAACAATGAAAAATTTTACATTTGTAAAAATCTGGCCAAAAAATTAAAAAAAGATTTTGGCCTTAAAGCTCTAGTAAATTTTGTTTACCTGAATGTTGTCATTTTAAAGATTACCAACTGTTCTCTACTAGGCCACAGCTAAGGCGGTAAGCTCCATGGGATTAGGTAAAAAGCTACATTTTAAAAGAAAATTCCTGGAGGTTATATCACCAATGTCAAGAATACGTAGGCAAGCTGGAAATATTAATTATAAATATTAATTATAAAGGTATAAATTATAAATATTAATTATAAAGGTATGGGAGGACTCTCTTACAATAATGTGGAAACATGTGGTTTTCGTTTGAAATATAAATGCCTTATAAATTATCCAATTCACATGTATATAAATATTGGCAAATAGCAGACCGTATTTTCATGTGGAGCAGATTTCCATTGACAATATAGGAAGGAATTTTTCACAATTGGACTTTGAAATACTTTAATGCACTATATGGCAAAATCCAAAAAAGCAAAAACAATATAATTTATATTGTAGTTCGATGAGTATAAAATACATACAACCCACTAGAAATTTTTGATGTGGTATTCTCCTTTAGATATTGAGTTCTATACTCGTATTGGTGTGACAACCTTGATGAAGCAGTGGTTTTATTGAAAACTGACCTTACAGTGGCGGTTATAACCTTGACAAATAATAGCTTATTCCTCTAAAATGTTGTGTCATCAGGAATGAATCTCCAGTTATTAATATATATTTGATAAAGAAAAAAAAAAACTAGGCACAAACTAGTGCATTGGAAAATGGTAAATCAAACTGTAAATATGAAGATGAGCCAGTTATGGTATGTCATCAAGTTCTATGTATGATGGGTGCTAATGAAAAGGTTTATTAGTATGGTTTTAACACATTTGTGAGGCTAGTTATATGAGCAGAGAAAACATTTTTTGTACCATTTTATATAAAGGGGTTGTTAGCCGGTAAATAGCAAAGATTAACATTTAGAGCCACTTCTGAGTACTTTCAATTTTATTTTTATTTTATTAGACAGAGAGTGACTTCATTGACTTCAATGGTAATGCTTCCATTGCAGTTGGTTTCTGTTTGTTTCCATTCCGTAAAGTTACAAATTTTTTGCGGAAACAATATCGTAGTCCACTACGCTATTGATTCCGCCGAAAAACCTGAAACCTTATGGAACGGAGACAAACGAAAACCATTAGCAATGGAAGCATTACCATTGAAATCAATGGTAATACAAATGGAAAGCTATGGTTTCTGTTTGGTTTCCGTTCATGGGGTACCCTGACGGTAAGTTCTGACGAAACCCATGAACGGAACCCTGACGCAGATGTGAACGAAGCCTTAAGGATACCACCATCCACCTAGACCACCTTTCTGTGGTATTTTTTCAATTACCCTACCCTACCCTTTTGTGTATATAAGGACTACCCCCAAAAAAGACTGGGTTTCACTGCCATTTGTCTCAAAGCGATTGTTGGAGGACAAAAAATGGTATATATCTATATATATATATAGATATATAAATGAGGTCCAAGGTCCACTCCTCTTTTCTCTCTACACAGCTCCTATTGGACAAACCATCAGCAGATTTGGCTTCCAGTACCATCTCTACGCTGATGACACCCAATTATATACCTCTTCCCGTGACATCACCCCTGCTCTAATACAGAACACCAGTGATTGTCTGTCCGCTGTCTCTAACATCATTTCCTCTCTCTATCTGAAACTGAATCTTTCTAAAACTGAGCTCCTTGTGTTCCCACCATCTACTAACCTCCCTAAACCTGATGTCTCCATCTCTGTGTGTGGCACTATCATAACTCCTAAGCAGCACGCCCGCTGTCTCGGGGTTATTTTTGACTCAGATCTTTCCTTTACTCCTCACATACAATCACTTTCACGCTCCTGTCATTTTCACCTCAAAAACATCTCCAGAATCTGCTCTTTTCTTACGGAGGAAACTGCCAAAACTCTCATTGTTGCTCTGATTCACTCTCGTCTTGACTACTGTAACTCATTACTAGTCGGTCTTCCCCTCACTAAACTCTCCCCTCTCCAATCTATCCTCAATGCAGCAGCCAGGCTCATCTTTATGACCAACCGCTACACCAACGCCTCTAATCTGTGCCAGTCACTGCACTGGTTGCCCATCCCCTTCCGAATAAAATTCAAACTTATTACTCTCACCCACAAAGCTCTCCACAGTGCTGCACCTCCTTACATCTCCTCCCTCATCTCTGTCTACCACCCTACTCGGGCTCTACGTTCTGCCAACGACCTTAGATTAAAATCCTCCATAATCCGAACCTCCCACTACCGTCTCCAGGATTTCTCTCTTGCTGCATCCATCCTCTGGAATGTGCTACCCCAGACAATCAGATTAATTCCCAATATCCACAGTTTTAAACGTGCCCTGAAAACACATCTATTTAGACAGGCCTATAACATTCCCTAATCTGACTCCTTTCCATGGCCCTCCATTTAGATTAGTCATCAGAATAAGATTCCCTCACACTCCTTCTCTTCATGTCCGTCATACACGAATACTGGCTGGTGACCGGCTCATGCAGCTTTATGTTACCACCGCATGTGTATAAAAATGGCCGGACCATTGTACAGAACAAACACTATTACACTTTGTGTCTCCCTTATGTCCTCATAGATTGTAAGCTCTTGCGAGCAGGGTCCTCACTCCCCAGGTTTGAATTGTAAATGAACTTTGTCACTATGTAATGTCTGATATTGTTTGTTTCATGTTCCCTCTAAATTGTAAAGTGCTGCGTAATATGTTGGCGCTATATAAATAAAGATTATTATTATTATTAAATGAGGGACCTATAATAAGGCGCTGCTGAATTGTTGGTATAATAAATGGAGGTAGTAATGAGATAAATAGATTTATTGATAATCCGGCAACGCGTTTCGATGTTGGACTAACGTCTTCATCAGGCCAATCATTTGTCTCAAAGAGCTTTCACTGTATTTTTTAAAAGAGTTACATTTAGTGGAAGAATATTTCTGTAGACTATTTACACATTCTTTGAGTATAAGGCCATGTACAGAATTGTGAAGATCACCTAATACTGTGACAACATACCGATGTAGCCAAGTTCATCTTGCCTCTGATAACTTAACTGTATTTAATGCGTTAAGAGTCAACATAAAGATGGCTACATCCGTATGTGATTTTGTCACAAAGTATTTGATTTAAAGGGGTTATCTCATCACAATTAAACATTTTCAAATTGAGTCCAGCACAGTAATCAGCTCTTATACCTGTGGAAAGTAGCCACTGCAGGGTAACTGTATTAAATGTCGGCTTTTCAAATGAATGGTTGACTATGTAATTCATGAATGCACCAGGTATGCTAGATTATGAGCCCCTTTTTTGTTAGGTGCCTGGTGTGGGTCACAGAGGGCATCCCAAATGGGGGGACACTCCCCTATGACGTCCATATGCTCTATTAGTTATACTTTAATCATTTAACAACCAGTCACCCAAAAGATACTTAACTGTAAATATATATTATTCATATATTATTTATTGGTAAAGAATGAGAAATCATCTATAGAACCCTGCACTCGTGACAGATATGCTGTGACTGGTAGCTGTGTTTGCCTGGTTAGCTATCTATAGAAGGTTTATTAAGCAATATGAGCAAGAAGAACAAACACATTATTAGATTTAAAGGGAACCTGTCACCAGCATTTCACCTATTAAACCAGCAATACCTGGTGGTAGTGGGTGAAAAATCATTTCTATATAACCTAGAATTGTCTTCTTAGTCGGCTCTGTAGCTTTAGTATTCAGTTTTTTAGTGTTCCCACACTGAATGCTAATGAGCAGAAAAGAGTCAGATCTTCTCTTGAAAAGAGTCAAATCTTCGTTTAAAAAAAGTCATCTCTTCATTCCTCAAGTCTTTCCGCGTTTCCCCGGCCTCCTTACTTTTGATTGACAGCTCGTCACCTTGCCCCAGCACACAAAATCCTGCGCTTGTGCATTGATGTCCTCTTCTGGGGTGTGCGCACAAAGGGACGCCGGATTATTACGATAAAAAGCGCAAAATGTTTGCAGACCGTTATTTACAGTCGGGGAGGAGTTTAGGAGAGGGGATAACGGCAATGAACTTTTCATAGCAGCGGCCAGTGAGGGATAAGTAAAGTTCAATAGGTGAAATTCTTGTGACAGGTTCCCTTTAAAGATGGGTAAAATAAAGAAAAATTATGTTAGCTTGTTTAAAAACAGAAAGTTAAAAACTCATACAGTAATTCAAATATAACATGGGTACAGTTATGGACTTCACATTGTTAAAATATATAAGTGGGCTGGAGAGGGTTTAAGACATGCAGCTAGGTTAATGAAAATGTGAGGTCTTACATGCAAGAAAAGTTTAGTTACTGAGTTTCTCCAGCTTGGAATAAGTGTATCAGGCCGAAAAACTGTGCCAGTTTGTACAGGTGAAGTACATGGTTTCAATGAGCTTCACCTGTACAAGATGTGTGGTCAAACACTTTGGCTTTGCTACAATGTATACTGTCCCCCTAAAGCCCCTGGCGTGGCATAAAGCATCAACCAGCCACCCACTTTGACCCTTTCAGAGGGTATGCTCACACGTGGCAGATTCAAAATCTGTCCTATACATCTGAATGGTATAGTTTTCTTCTGTAAAACAATATTAATCTGTACATAGTTGTAAGGATGGTGAATAATGTATCCCCTATCTACAGCCTATGGACTCTGTATATATCCTTTTTTGTGTAAATAGTTACCTGACACTTTGTGGATGTACTGATTCTCTTGATGTTTTGTCTTTCAGGT